>NC_054485.1:107761410-107903910 GCF_017639515.1 Carcharodon carcharias
TACGGCTGACGTAGTAACCCCAGGCAGCTCGGTTCGGTTGATAGACCAGGAGAGGGTGTTACCGGCTGGCGGCATCCCTCAGGTTACAGGGCGAGGAAAGAGGACATCGAGGGTGGAAAGAGGGTAGGACCTCTCACCGTCAAAAAAAAAACGCAGAAGGTCACCTCCTAGAGAACGAACACACAGTCGAGGTGTCGGAGAGCTCGCGTCGACCGTTGGTCATGAAGTAACGTTATCTTCTTCGAAGCATTGTTCCTCCATTGTCACTGGATCAAAACCCCAGAACTCTCGAACAGCTTCTGGGTGTGTGTTTTTTTATATGTTCATTCTTCCAATGACAAGGCCAGCATTCGTTACCCATCCCTAATTGCCCTTGAGCTGAGTAGCTTGCTGAACCAGTTAAGAGTCAACTACATTGCTGTGGGTCTGGAGTCACATGTAGGCCAGACCAGGTAAGGATGGCAGTTTCCCTGAAAAGCATTATTAACTGGTACCAGGTGGGTTTTTATGATAACTAGTTTTCAATTCCAGATTTAAGGTAGCCATGGTGGGATTTGAACCCATATCCCCAGAGCATTAGCTTGGACCTCTGGATTACTGGTCCTAGTAACGTTATCACTGCCCCACTGTAGCAGCTCAAGGAGGGTAGCTCATCACCACCTTCTCAACTAGGGCATTGCCAGCGATGCCCGCATCCTGAGAATGGATTGAAGAAAACGGATTTCCTGTTCGATTAATTTTCAATGGATGGATAAATGGATTGGCTCATTTCACAGGGTCGTTCTCAACCAGCCTCCCATCTTTACGGTCTGAGGGATCCAGGCGGGGGAAGCTGGAAAACCTGCCTCACTTGATCCTATAGAGAGGAGGAGATTCGATAGAGGAAGTTGCGATCATGGGCGGCCGGCGCAGAGCTGACAGGGAGGATGGATTGAGATTGAGAGGGCGCCAATTTAAGGTGATTGGCAAAAGAGCCCAGGGTGGCACGAGGAAGAACGTTTTTGACGTGGTGCAGCGTTCGGGTTTGGAACGCACTGCCCGAGAGTGCAGTGGGAGCAGCTTCAAGCAAGGACTGAATTGGATAAACATCTGGAGGGGAAGAAAAAAATTCCAGGCCGATGGAGAACGGGTGGAGGGAGTCAAGTGGGACTAGCTAAATTGCTCCTGCAGAGAACTGGCGTGGGCTCGATGTGTTCTAACCATGCTCTGATGACACTCCAGGAACCCTTCAAACCCTCGCCACAATCCTGTACCTGTCTTGCTACTTTAATCTCCTGGCACCTATGGGTTGCATGAGAAAAATGTGGGTGGTAAGGGAAAGGAGGGGTGGCAAGGTTGGGGGGGAGTTCCCCCTGGGGATAAGAAACAAGTGCCATTCTTGTTAATGAGTTTTGATCTTCATCTGATACCAGCACTGCTCAGCCAAACTCCCTCCCCTACAGCACTGGAGATTTGAAATGTCGTAGCCCAGTCATTGGTTGGAGAAGGTGCGGAATGGGTGCGGAGGGGAGCGGGGGTGCAGGGGGGACTCTGGAGGGACATTCTCCCTGTTGAGGAGCAAAAAACAGAGAGGATTCTGGTCCATCCCTAGGCATCGCTAAGCAGACATATCACCCACAGTGGGTAGAGAGACACTGCCAAGTGGGTGACACTAAACCTAGGGTAACAATTTGTGGTTTCCCAGTCTAGATTTTTGGCAGTAGGAAATTGAGAGAGCTGTAGAATGGAATTAAAGGGTAGGCATTTCAATAGAATCACTCACAGATCTTCAGTACCTGATAGTCAGCTTCTATTTTGGGGAAGCAGCGCTAGACTTTGAAAAGCTGAGTTAAATAAACGTAAGATGTTGCAGTTGTTAGTAATTTCTGACAGGCTAATTTCTGTCCCTCTGTCAGCAGGGGGAAAGATGAATAGCCGCTATTTCTTTAGCTTCTAATGTTACCCCAATGGGTAGTTTCTTAATTCATCATATTAAAGGAAAAGGACAAAATTGTTAAGCAAGCCATTCTGGGGTGACAGTTGCCTAGTGGCGATGTCATTAGACTAATAAGCCAAGGTTCAAGCTAACACTTTGGTGAAGGTTCAAATCCCACCCACCATAGCCGTGGGTGGGATATTAATTAGCAAAACCTGGAATATAAATCTAGTGTCAGTAATGGTGACCATGAAGCTATCACTGATTGTTGTAAAAGCCCATCTGGTTCACTAATGTCCCTTTAGGTAGGGAAATCTGTCTGTCCTGATCTGGTCTGACCTACATGTGACTCCAGACCCACAGCGATGATGTTGTTGGCTCTTAACTGCCCTCCTGCAATAGCCCAGCGAGCCAGTCAAATGAAGGGCAATTAGGGATGGGCAACAAATGCTGGGCCTTGCCAGCGACACCCACATCCCATGAAAGAATTTTAAAAATCAAAACACCTGGAAATCTGAAAGCAGGAGAATGCCTCGCTTCGAGAGAGGAGCAGAGTCGGATGTTTAACTTCAGCGCTCTTCTGGCAGACTTGAAAAGTTAGGAGGTTAAACAGTTGAGGGGGGTGTCACAGAGTCCGGGGAGAGGAGAGAGAGGACATCGATTGATGGGTTTCTAACCTCTGACGACTCAAATTCTTTTTTATTCATTGGGAGGTTGGCTTCGCTGGCTAGGCCAACATTTATTGCACTTGTTCAGGGGGCATTTAAGAGCCAAGTATCCAGAGTCACATGTAGGCCAGACCAAGTAAGGAGGGCAGATTTCCTTCCCTAAACCAGATGGGTTTTTACAAAAATAAAAGGCAACTATTTCATGGTCATCATTAGACTCTTAATTCCAGATCTTAATTGAATTCAAATACCACCATCTGCTGTGGTGGGATTTATGTGCAGGTCGCTGGATTACAAGTCCAGTGACACCATCACCTCCCCATCAAGCTGGGGGGCAGGTTTGTGCTTTGGATTCTCCCTGGACAAGGCTGAAGAAGCGATTTTTCCTGGGAATGAGTGACCCGTCCTCCTGTGACCAGGCAGTACATAAGACATAGCAGCAGAAATTAGGCCATTCGGCCCATCGAGCCTGCTCCGCCATTCAATCATGGCTGATAGGTTTCTCAACTCCATTCTCCCGCCTTCTCCCCGTAACCTTTGATCCCCTTACCAATCAAGAACCTATCTATCTCGATCTTAAATACACTCAATTACCTGGCCTCCACAGCCTTCTGTGGCAATGAATTCCATAGATTCACCACTCTCTGGCTAAAGAAGTTTCTCCTCATCTCTGTTCTAAAAGGTCTTCCCTTTACTCTGAGGCTGTGCCCTCGGGTCCTAGTCTCTCCTGCTAATGGAAACATCTTCCCCACGTCCACTCTATCCAGGCCTTTCACTATTCTGTAAGTTTCAATCAGATCCCCCCTCATCCTTCTAAACTCCATCGAGTATAGACCCAGAGTCTTCAAACATTCCTCATATGTTAAGCCTTTCATTCCTGGGATCGTTCTCGTGAACCTCCTCTGGACCCTCTCCAGGGCCAGCACATCCTTCCTGAGTTACAGGGACCAAAATTGCTCACAATATTCTAAATGTGGTCTGACCAGAGCCTTATAAAGCCTCAGCAGCACATCCCTGCTTTTATATTCTAGTCCTCTCAAAATAAGTGCCAACATTGCATTTGTCTTCCTAACTACCGACTCAACCTGCAAGTTAACCTTAAAAGAATCCTGGACTAGGACTCCCAAGTCCCTTTGCACTCCAGGTTTCTGAATTAACAACAACAGAGTGCGCTGGTGAATTACCCATGGTCATGGCTCAAACAAAAGGGGAGGCCCCATTGAAAGGTCTAGAACTTTCCTGGCGTGCTGGGAAGTCCTGGGTGATCGGGCCTAAGCAAAGAAGGCTGAGCGATGCCTGCCTTGGTTGAGATGTTCAGTTTAAAGTGTGAGTTTCTGTGAATTGTTCCAAAGGGTTGTTAGACCTGCATCAGTGACCTTCACGTGATTCTGGCTTGAATAGTTTTTAAACATAAAGCTTTTATATACATTGGCTAATAATAGAATTGTTTTTTTATATACAACAGTCCTATTGCATTGAGTTAAATGGTCAACATAGCTTTTTTACTCATTCATGGGACATGGGTGACTCTGATTAGACCAGCATTTGTTGCCCATCCCTAGTTGCCCTTGAGAAGGTGGTGGTGAGCTGCCTTCTTGAACCACTGCAGTCCATGTGGTGTAGGTACACCCATAGGGCTGTTAGGGAGGGAGTTCTAGGATTTTGACCCAGCGACAGTGAAGGAACGGCGATATATTTCCAAGTCAGGATGGTGAGTGGCTTGAAGGGGAACTTCCAGGTGGTAGTGTCCCCATTTTAATATAATTCTCAAATATTTCAAGCTGTTCCCTTCCTGAAGTCTTGTTTGATTTGACCAGGCCCTGTGGGTCACCATTAAAGTGAACAGACTTCGACTTTCCCGAGAACTCTCTAACCTTTAGAGAGAAAGGTCAGGTCCCATCTCAGGCAATTCAACTACCTTGTGCTGCTCTGATGCATAGTGCATGTTCTCTAACACTAGAACACAAGAACACAAGAAATGGGAGCAGGAGTGGATGATTCAGCCCATCGAGCCTGCTCCACTATTCAATGTGATCGTGGTTGACCTTGGACTTCAAGTCCATTTTCCTGCCCACTCCCCATATAACTGAATTCCCTGAGAGGCCGAGATCTGTCTACCCCAGCCTTAAATATATCCAACGATCCTAAGGCCATGTATTGAGATGTTTACTTCACTTCTAATCATCCAGCTATTATCTTTGATCAACTTTGCTTTCTTTGTAGACCAAATGGTTATTCCTATGTAGCATCATAGCAAATGTTTCTCTCCTGAGTGTTTGATTCTCACAGCTCAATTTGATTTAGTCAAACACAAATGAAGAGACCCCACTTCACCCTCCAACATTCGCACTCTGGCATGCTGGGATACCTTGACCTTCCAAGTCATGTTAAGATATTCTAATATCGCCTAAACCCAGTCATGTTAAACTCCGAACGATAGAGTAAAAGCAGCCAGAGAGTACAAAAACAAGGCGGATTATACTAAATCTTCATAAAACACTGGGTAGGCCTCAGCTGTAGGGTTGTGTTCGATTCTGGGCACCACACTTTAGGGAGGAAGCCAAGGCTTCAGAGAGGGTCCAGAGGTCACTCCGGGGATAAGGGGCTGCAGTTTTGTGGAGAGGCTGGAGAAGCTGGGATCCATTCTCCCTGGAGCAGAGAAAGTTAAGAGGAGATTTGGTAGAGGCGTTCAAAATTATAAATGGTTTTGATTAGCTAAATAAGGAGAAACTGTTTCCATTGGTGGAAGGGTCAGTCACCAGAGGACATAGGTTTAAGCTGATTGGCAAAAGAGCGTGTTGGGATATGAGGAAAAAAACTACCTGACACCGCCTATGGCTGTGATCTGGAACATGCTGCCTGAAATGGCGATTGAAGCAGATTCAATAGCAGCCAGTTCAAGAGAGAATTGAATGAGTAGTTGATGGGGAGAGATTTACAGGTCTATGGGGGAAAGAGTGGAAGAGGGGAGGGATTATTTGGATAGCTCCATCAAAGGGCTGGCACAGGCATGATAGGACAAATAGCCTCCTTCTGTGCCATAAGACTCGATGATAACAGCTGCCCATTATCCACCTCTCGCTGTTTCCATTCCCATTGACGTTCAACTTTCAGTCTGGGTAGCCATCAGGACTGTGACAGGTGGGGGGAAGAAACAGGCCATACACTAGCAACAGTCCCTTTAAGAAGACTGCAGCCACACATCAATCTTACAGGGGCTGCACACAGTAGGGGGGGGGTTGGGGGTGGGGAATCAGAGAAGCCATTACTGGGTCCTGTTGAGAACTGTGACTGTGGCTGGCTCACTGGCGCCAACAGTGAGCAGTAAGTGATACTGCCCTGATCTGACAGTTAACAAACTGTTCTTCCAAAATCCCCTGGAACACTGGGCCTGCCTCTGTCTCACAGTTACGACCCCACCTGGGTGTCTCTGGAGATGTTGTATGTGGTGTCTGCTGATGTGCTTGGGGTCTTCCATGAGATTGAAGGGCAGAAGAGGACTTCATCAATAAATGGACCCTATAACCCTATATTTCTAAGACCCTATGACCTTATGAACCCATGACCTTATGACTCTTGAGCCTATGAGCCTATGACCCTATGTTCATATGACCCTATGAACCAATGGCCCTATGGGCCTAATACCCTGTCACCCTAAAAATCGATGATCCTATGACTCTATGACACTATGGCCCCATGTTCCTAAGACCCTGTGACCCATGAGCCTATCATCCAATAAGGTTATGACCGAATGTTCCTATTGCCCAATGCCCCTAAGACCCTGCAGGCCTATGTTCCAATGATCCTGTGTTCCCATAACCCTCTGTTCCAATGAACCAATGCTCCTATTTTTGAAAGAACCTCTCTATACTGCTGCCATCTGCTGGCCTCACTACAGTCCTGTTCCAGACTGGTTCAGGGTCTGATTCAACCATCACATGATGCAATCGCACACAGCAAGTGGTCCTGATGAGGAGGTTAACACTCAGCAGGGGTCACTTTTTCTTTGGCTGATTGTATAAGTGGAGCCCCATCGAGTGAGCGGCCTGCCAGACCTCTGTCTCCCGCTGACTTCAGTACCAATGAGCATCTGGGGAGACACATTCACTCTCTTGATACTGGCCAAAGCTCACAGGGTCCTGTTTGCGCCTCCATTGTTTGCATTGTGACACTAGTTCAGATATCAGGACTCAGTCCTAAGCGTTCTGTCGAAGGGTCATGAGGACTCGAAACGTCAACTCTTTTCTTCTCCGCCGATGCTGCCAGACCTGCTGAGTTTTTCCAGGTAATTCTGTTTTTGTTTTGGATTTCCAGCATCCGCAGTTTTTTTGTTTTTATCTCTGTGATATCAGTATAGTGTCTCAGCATAAAAGCAAAATACTGCGGACGCTGGAAATCTGAAACAAAAACAAAAATTGCTGGAAAAACTCAGCCAGTCTGACAGCGTCCGTGGAGAGAAAGAGAGAGAGTTAACGTTTTGAGTCCACACAGACTCGAAATGTTAATTCTGCCTTTCTCTTTTTGTTTTTGTTTCAGTGTCTCAGCTTGTCTAGCTGTCCCTTCACTGGTGAAACTAGAAGGGGAGTGGAAATTTGAATTTTTAGTCGAACAGTAGTCTCACAGGCTGACTGTACCCGAACTGGAAATAGATCAGGGAAATGTAAACTATGGGCTACAGTATTCACTCAGCACAAATAAACTTTTGTACTCTGGGTACAAAGGGGTTTCAGTTGCTATTTATAACAATATTAATTTCTGTTGTCTCTTGTTTACGAATAATTGTTTCAAATGGAGATGACAGACTATTAATGGGCACTTTCAGTAATGACTCAACTCTCACTGACACCTAACTCCCAGGCAAGACAGGTTTTATTAATTCTTTCATGGGATGTGGGTGTCGCTGGCTGGGCCAGCATTTGTTGCCCATCCCTAATTGCCCTTGAGAAGGTGGTGGTGGGCCGCCTTCTTGAACTGCTGCAGTCTTTGGGTACACCGACAGTGCTGTTAGGGAGGGAGTTCCAGGATTTGGACCCAGCGACAGTGAAGGAACGGCGATATATTTCCAAGTCAGGATGGTGAGCGACTTGGAGGGGAACTTTCAGGTGGTGGTGGTTCCCATGTGTCTGCTGCCCTTGTCCTTCTAGGTGGTAGCGGTCGTGGGTTTGGAAGGTGGTGCCTGAGCATCGTTGGTTGGTTGCTGCAGGGCATCTTGTAGATGGTACACTCTGCTGCCAAAACAGGTGGAGGGTGTAAATGCTGAAGGTGGTGGATGGGATGCCAATCAAGCGGGCTGCTTTGTCCTGTACTTATTGAGAGGTAAAAAGAAAAACTTGAATCTCGATCACCCCCTTTCATAACCTCGGGATAGCCAATGAAATTCTTTTGAGGGGTTGTAATAGAGGAAATATAGCGACCAACTTGGGCATAACAGGATTCCACAAGACAGCAATGAAGGATAAATATCGATCAGGGAATACTCTACCTCGAAATAATGGCCGGGGCATCTTTTCTGTTCATGTGAGAGGACAAACAGAGCCTTGGTTGAAAGTCTCAGCCATTTGACTGCATCTCCAACAGTGTAGCACCCCCTCAGTACTACACAGGAGGGCTGAGTGAAAAGAGAAGAGGAAGCGGCAAAGGGAGGAAAGAGACGGAGGGAGGAAGGAGAGAGATTTAGAAAAGTTTAGCATAAGAGGGTTTCAAGGAGTAACGTGGTAGATTGGAGTGTGTGACCTGGGCCAATCTGTGCCAACTGCTAGATAACAGGATTAACCCCTGCCCTGCAAGACAGATGTTGCTCCTCTGTGAGTAAGTGAGGGGGAGAGTGAAAGTCTTTGTGAAAGCACCGAGGTTTTTATGTTTCGGCCGCGCAAAGGTCTGGCAGCGATGGTGGCACGCCCACTTCCTTATTGCAAGCAGTGTTGGCGTTTCCTACTGGAGATGCTGAATGTGCAGGTAAGGGAGTGAGATTGTGTCGGAGTTTGGGGGTGGGTGGAGTGAGTGGGGGGGGAGGATCCAGCCAGCAATCTGTATCCCCCTGGCAGTCCAGCCTACCTCTCGCTCAGTGTGATAGAGAGGGAGCAGTGTGGCAAGGCTTGTGGATAGGTGTGGGCCTGGAACCGTGTTGCCCAATAGGATTTTAATGCTGAGCAAACTTATGGTGATGTGGCCACCACACTCACCACATTCTATAAAGTATATGAAATATTAACGCAACAAATGCACAATCTTTTGAAAATAGATTTTGTCTTTTAAACCAATATAGTATTCAAAGTATACAGTATTCAAAGGTGCATCCACGATCATGAGGGGCCTGGACAGAATTAGAGAGGGAGAAGCTGTTCCCATTGGGAAGGATCGAGAACCAGAGGGCAAAGATTTGCGATAATTGGTAAAAGAAGCATTGGTGATATCAGAGAAGACTTTTTCACTCAACGAGTGGTGATCTGGAATACACTACCTGAGAGTGAGGTGGAGGCAGGCTCAATTGAGGCTTTCAAAAGAGAATTGGATGACTGTTTCAAAAAAGAGGAGACAGTGCCTAATGGTATTGTCACTGGAGTAGTAATCCAGTGGCCCAGACTAATGCTATGAGGACATGGGTTCAAATCCCATCACGGCAGCTGGTGGAATTTAAGTTCATTTGTTAGATATGGAATTGAAAAGTAGGTCAGAATCAGTGCAGTGGCAAGTGGGAACAAGAATGTTTAGGCCTCAATGACTGCCCTCACACCATATCATTCCAATCCCGCCTCACTAATTCTGCGTTACCGGAAAACACGTCCTTTCGATGGTGGACGGCCTTTGATTTGCCGGCCACGCTGTCACCTCACTGCTTCCTCAAACCACGCAGCACATTTAAAGCATGGCTGCGTGTACACCGCTCAGCACTTCCGGCCCAGGACTGCTGCACAGAAGGTATGGCCCCAAAAGGCAAGGAGACTGCAGCTCTTGGAAAGCCAGGTTTTGGAGGCCCACCATAATACCCTCTATCCCCGCTTTGGCCGCAGAAGGTCCAGCAATCTCACCCATCCAGCTTGCTAGTCAATGGCAGTGGTGATCAGTGCCAGTGCTGCACAGAAGTTAGTTTAACGTCTGTCATTGGGAAATTGTTGGAACCCATTATTAAGGAAGTAGTAATGGGGCATTTGGAAAGCCAAAATGCAATCCATCAGAGTCAGCATGGTTTTATGAAGAGTAAATTGTGTTTGACTAATTTGCTAGAGTTCTTTGAAGATGTGACAAGCAAAGTGGATAATGGGGATCCTGTAGATGTAATATATCTGGACTTCCAGAAGGCATTTGATAAGGTGCCACACAAAATATTAATACACAAGATCACACAGAGTTAGGGGTAATATATTAGCTTGGATAGAGGATTGACTAACCAATGGAAAGCGGAGAGTCGGGATAAATGGGTCTTTTTCTGGATGGCAAGCTGTAACCAGTGAGGTGCCACAGGGTTCGGTCCTTAGTCCCCAACTATTCACCATCTATATTAGTGACTTGCATTCAGGGATAGAAGATACTATAGCTAAATTTGCAGATGACACCAAAATAGGTGGGAAAGTAAGTTGCAATGAAGAAATAAGAAATTTACAATTGGATATGGACAGGTTATGTGAATGGGCCAAAATTTGGCAGATGGAGTTTAACGTGGGTAAGTGTGAGGTTATCTATTTTTGTCAGAAGAATAAAAATGCGAATTATTATTTAAATGAAGAGAAACTTCAGAATGCTTCAGTGCAGAGGGATCTGGGTGTCCTCATGCATGAATCGCTGAAAGCTAGCATGCAGGTACAGCAGGTAATAATGAAGGCAAATGGCATTTATTGCTAAAGGAATAGAGTATAAAAATAGGGAAGTGTTGTTGCAACTGTCCAAGGCATTGGTGAGATCGCACCTGGAGTACTGTGTACAGTTTTGGTCCCCTTACTTGAGGAAGGATGTAGATGCACTGGAGGTGGTTCAGAGGAGGTTCACTAGATTGATTCCAGTGATGCGGGGCTTGTCTTATAAGGAGAGATTGAGCAGTTTAGGCCTATCCTCGCTAGAGTTTAGAAGGATGAGAGATCTAATTGAGGTATATTAGATGCTAAAGGGGATAGACAAAGTAGACATGGTGTGTATGTTTCCCCTTGTGGGACATTCTAGAACGAGAGGCCACAGTTTTAGGCTAAGGGTGGTTGATTTAAATCAGAGATGAGGAGGAATTACTTTTCTCAAAGGGTCCTGAATCTGTGGAATTCACTACTTCAGACTGCAGGATGCCGGGACGCTGATTAAATTTAAGGAGGAGATGGACAGATTTTTAATTAGTAATGGGTTCAAAGATTATGGGGAGAGGGTGGGAAATTGGAGTTGTGGCCAAAATGAGATCAGCCATGATCGTATTGAATGGCGGGGCATGTTCGAGGGGCTGAATTGCCCACTCCTGCTCCTCGTTCTTATGTTCTAAGAGGTTGGCCATCGAATGCAGATAGAGGATGAATGATCTTTTCCACACCACCAGGCTAATGCAACCATCTCATCGCTGTAAACTCACACACTCAAGCCCATCACACATTCACTGGCATCTCACTCACTGCCAGCTCAAGGGACATCACCACCCATTCTCACACACAGACCTTTACATCTCCATCTGGCCTCATCTCCTCCGGAGACTGCCTCCTCAGTCCTCAACATCTTGAGGCCACTTGCACCGATCAACATGTACCCCCACACACACCCTGGGTTACCCTCCTTCCCCAGTACAGCCCTCGCCCTGCAGCCTCTCCCCTCGCCTGAGGCCACTTCACCCCCTTCCTCAAGCCAGCCCTAGCCCTGCAGCTGTTAAAAAGCTACCCCCAGCTTACTGCTGGTCTGGTAGGTAGAGACCTGCCCATGTGACCCCCCTCAAAGTGTTGTGGTGCTGTCTGTGAAACCAGGTAGGCAAACAAACCTCGAATTCCCCAGTGAAGCGCAGTTCACCAGGTGCATGTCGCTTATGTACAGTTGTGAAAGGTATCAGTGTACATCCAGCGTGGGGGGGAGGCGATTCCAGCGAGCTGGGCTTATCGTGATTTGCAGATTTATTACGATGAGGTTTCTGATGTCTGATGGTGGGGAAAACGGCCCACAATTGACGGGCAGAGTGAACGATTGCAACCTCGTTTCATGACACTGCGAAACTGGTTTTTGGCCTTCTTGCCATATTGTCCACTCACACCGACACCAACGGGCAAGGAAAACTCTGCCCGTGGTCTCATTAATGGTGGCCATGAAACTACAATTGGCTTTAGAAACACTGTGCAGCGTTACGGAGAGAAGGCAAGAGACTGGCACGAGGAGAATTGCTCGTTTGGAGAGCTGGTGCAAACATGATGGGCCAAATGGCTTCCTTCTGCATTGTAACGATTGTGTGAAAGTGTTAGCGATCAAGACCGAGACACTGTCTGCCGGAGCCAGGAGAACTACTTCAAAAAGTATTTTGCAATCCAACTGCTCCACAAAGCCAGAGTGTTTACACAATTATTTGCTTTGATGGGATGTGGGCAAACCTGTCATCCCTAGAAGGACAAGGGCAGCAGATCGATGGGGACATCACCACCTGGATGTTCCCCTCCAAGCCACTCACCATCCTGACTTGGAAATATATCGCCGTTCCTTCACGGTCGCTGGGTCAAAACCCTGGCACTCCCTCCCTAACAGCACTGTGGGTGTACCTACACCACACGGACTGCAGCGGTTCAAGAAGGCAGCTCACCACCACCTCCTCAAGGGCAATTAGGGATGGGCAATAAATGCTGGCCCAGCCACATGTTCCGTGGATGAATGAGCAAAATAAACTCAATATTTTGTTGCTGTAAAACTGATCAGCAATTATTTGTCACGTGTGTATTGAACACTGCTGCTCGAGAACTTGGTCGCCCCCTAGAGGAGGAGAACTCTTCTGTTTTTCTTCAAACCAATTTAAATCATTTGAAACAAGACTCTCCCCATTGATATCCATTGACATACAGAAAGGGGATACAAATTCAGCCTCATTCACTCACGATCAATTGCAAGACTGCTCAGAATGTTTCTGGGTGAGGTTTAATCCCCCCTAACCCCGTAAGGAAAGGCTCACATTTGTATAGCATCTTTCACCACCTCAGGATGTCTCAGAGCCATTCACAGCCAATTGAATGCTGATGAAGGTCAGTCACTGTTGTAATGTGGGAAATGGGAGTGTCAGTCTGTGCACAGCAAGATCCCACAAACAATGGTGACCAGATAACCTGCTTTTGTGATGCTGGTTTGAGGGTAAGCATTGGCCTTGAATGTCTGGAGGGTGGGGTAGATGTGGATAAGGGGCACAGTCGGGGAAGTCTCCTGCTCTTCTTTGAAATAGCGGCCACTATTTCAGCCGACCTGAGAGGATCAAACACTTCAATGCCTTGGTTTATTGCCTCATCCAAAAAGAAAGCCCCTCCGGCACTGCTCACTCTTGGATCGATGCATCATGTCTCAGAGATGGGGTCTTGAAGGCCCCAAATGAGTTACTAACTGATCCACAGCCGACACCTCCAAACGGCTTCAGGTGGCTGGTTCAGGAAGGAAGGACAAGCCTTGCACTTGAAGTAGTGCAGAGGAAGCGAGTTACAGATACGGACAGTGTCAGATTACAGTTGTACAGGGTCCACTTGGACTCTACCTTCAGAGTTACTGTTCCACACATCTCCGCTTCTCCACACGGGTCCTACCTGGTTGCAGTATGTTGTCACATGTTCCCCCTCTCTCATGGCTAATGGCGGAAAGCATAAGAAATATTGTTAGGATCTGGGGATAATCCCAGTTCCCATCATCTCTACATGCAAGATCATTTATGAAGCTGGATCTTAAGAAGCAGACAGATGGAGAGGCAGAGTGGTTTAGCGAGGGAATTCCAGGGATTGGGAACAGCAACTGGGAACATTGGAACATGAGAAGGCCATTCGGTCCATTGAGACTGTTCTGCCATTCAATACGATTATTGCTGATTGAACACTTCAATGTCTTTTACCCACACTATCCTATAACCTTTTACGTTACTGTAAATCAGAAATCTATCAATCTCTATCTTAAACGTACTCATTGACTGATCTTCCACGGTCCTCTGGGGTAGAGAATTCCAAAGATTTACAGCCCTCTGAGTAATGAAATTTCTCCTCATCTCAGTCCTGAGTGGCTTCCCCCTTATTTTGAAATTGTTTCCCCTGATTCTGGACTCCCTTGCCTGTATCTACCCTGTCTATTCCTTTAAGTATTTTGTAGGTTTCAATGAGATCACCTCTCATTCTTCAAAACTCTAGAGAATACAGGCCCAGTTTCCCCAATCTCTCTTCATAAGACAGTCCCATATGCCCAGAACAAGTCTGGTGAACCTTCATTGTAATCCCCCTATGGCAATAACATCCTTTCTGAGGTCAGTACTCAGGTGCAGTCTAACCAAGCTTCTATACAATTGAAGCAAGACTTCACTATTCCTGTACTCAAATCCTCTTGCAATAAAGGCTAACATTCCATTAGCCTTCCTAATATCTTGCTGTACTGGCACGTTAGCCTTCAGTGACTTATGGACAAGGACACCCAGGCCCCTTTGTACATCTACGCTTTCTAATCTCTTACCATTTAGGAAATACTCTGCACATCTGTTCCTTCTACCAAAGGGGATAACCTCATTGTTCCCCACATTATATTCCATCTACCATGTTCTTGCCCACTCACTAAGTCTGTCCAAATCCTCTTGTAGCCTCGTTACATCTTCCCCACAACACACACTCCTGCCTAGTTTTGCATCATCCGCAAATTTGGGAATTTTACATCTGATCCCCACATCCAAATCGTTGATATATATGGTGAACAGCTAGGGCCCAAGTACTGATTCTTGTGGTATCCCACTAGGCACAGCCTGCCAACACGAGAATGACTGGTTTTTCCTACTCTCTGTTTTCTGCCCGTTAGCAAGTCCCTAATCCGTGCCAGTATATTGCCTCTGTCCCATGTACTTTTATTTTGTTAATCAACCTCCTGTGGGGCACTTTACCAAAAACCTTCAGAAAATCCAAGTGTACTTTTTTTAATTCATTCACGGGATGTGGGTTTCGCTGGCTGGGCCCAGCATTTATTGCCCATCCCTAGTTGCCCTTGAGAAGGTGGTGGTGAGCTGCCTTCTTGAACCGCTGCAGTCCATGTGGTGTAGGTACACCCACAGTGCTGTTAGGAAGGGAGTTCCAGGATTTTGACCCAGCGACAGTGAAGGAACGGCCGATATATTTCCAAGTCAGGATGGTGAGGGGCTTGGAGGGGAACTTCCAGGTGGTGGTGTTCCCATCTATCTGCTGCCCTTGTCCATCTGAATGGTAGTGGTCATGGATTTGGAAGGGACTCTCTAAGAAACCTTGGTGAATTCCTGCAGTGCATCGACTCTCCTTTATCAATTTTATTAGTAACATCCTCAAAAAACTCGTGAAACATAATTTCCCGTTCGCAAATCCATGCTGGATCTACCCAATCAGATCATAATTATCCAAGTATCCATTTATCACATCCTTTATAATAGATTCTAGCATTTTCCCTACTACTGATGTGAAGCTAACAGGTCTCTAGTTCCCTGTTTTCTCTCTCCCTCCCTTCTTAAATAGTGGGGTGACATTTGCTATCTTCCAATATTCAGGAACCATTCCAGAGCCTACAGAAATTTGTAAAATGATCACCAATGTATTCATTATCTCTATAGCAACCTCTTTCAACACTCTGGGATACAGAATATCAGGTCCCAGGACTTATCATCTTTCAGTCCCATTAATTTCTCCAATACAACTTTCTCACTTATACCAATTTCCTTCAACTCCCCATTCTCCCTAGTCCCTTGGATCCCTAATTCTGGGAGATTTCCCATATCTTCCTCAGTGAAAACAGACACAAAGTAATCATTTAGCTTCTCTGCCATTTCGCTATTCTCCATTATGAATTCTCCTGACTCTGCCTGTAATGGACCCACATTTGTCTCAGCCAAACATTTCCTTTTTACATACATACAGAAAATTTAACAGTCCATTTTTATGTATTTTGCCGGGTTACATTCATATTCTTCTCTCCCTTTCTTTACCAGTTTCTTGGTCTTCCTTTGCTACATTCTAAACCCCACCTCACCCCCCCAATCCTCAGCTTTACTACCACTTCTGGCAGCTTTATAAGGCTTTTCTTTTAATCTTATACAATCCTTAACTTCCTGTGTCAGCCACGATTGGCTGACTTTTTTGGATATTTGCACCATGAAGAAATGTATAGGTGCTGTAAGCTACGTAATGTTTCTTCCTGAAGATGATCCATTGCCCATGGACAGTCATACCTTATAATGTATTTTCCCAATCCATCTCAGCCAATTTGTCCCTCATGCCTTCATAATTTCCCTTTATTCAACTTTACCACCCTTGCTTGAGAGTGAACTACTTCACTTTCAAACATGATGTAAAATTCCATCATTTTGTGGTCACTCACCCCGAAAGGTTCCTTCACAACAAGATTATTAATTAGTCCTTTTTCATTACATAATGCTAAACCTAAAATAGCCTGCCCTCTAGTTGGCTCCTCAACATATTGATGTAGAAAACTATCCCTAAAACACTCCAGAAACTTGTCTTCCACAGTATTGGTGCTCAGTTTGTTTACCCAGTCTATATGCAGATTGAAGTCACCCATAGTTACTGTATTACCCATGCTACATGCTTGTCTCATCTCCTGATTAATACCATGCCCGCATGACCAATATTGTTTTTTTTTTATTCATTCACAGGATGTGGTCTTCACTGGCTGGGCCAGCATATATCACCCATCCCTAGTTGCCCTTGAGAAGGTGGTGGTGAGCTGCCTTCTTGAACCATTGCAGTCTATGTGGCATAGGTATGTCCACAGTGCTGTTAGGAAGGGAGTTCTAGGCTTTTGACCCAGTGACAGTGAAGGAACGGTGATATATTTCCAAGTAAGGATGGTGAGTGACTTAGAGGCGAATTTCCGGGTAGTGGTGTTCCCATCTATCTGCTGCCCTTGTCCTTCTAGGTGGTAGTAGTCATGGGTTTGGAAGGTGTTGTCTAAGGAACCTTGGTGAATTCCTGCAGTGCATCTTGTAGATGGTACACACTGCTGCTACTGTGCATCGGTGGTGGAGGGAGTGAATGTTTGTAGATGTGGTGCCAATCAACTGGACTGTTTTGTCCTGGATGGTGTCCAGCTTCTTCTGTGTTGTCGGAGCTGCACTCATCCAGGCAAGTGGGGAGTATTCTATCACACTCCTGACTTGTGCCTTGTAGATGTTGGAAGGGTTTGGGGAGTGAGGAGGTGAGTCACTAGTTGCACGATTCCGAGCCTCTGACACAGTAGTACTGTAGCCACAGTATTTATATGGCTAGTCAAGTTCAGTTTCCGGTCAATGGTAATCCCCAGGATATTGATAGTGGGGGATTCAGTGATGGTAATGCCATTGAACATCAAGGGGTGATGGTTGGATTCTCTCTTGTTGGAGATGGTCATTGTCTGGAACTTGTGTGGCATGAATGTTACTTGCCACTTGTCAGCCCAAGTCTGGATATTGTCTAGGTCTTGCTGCATTTGGACATGGACTGCTTTAGTATCTGAGGAGTCGTGAATAGTGCTGAACATTGTGCAATCATCAGTCATCATCCCCAATTCTGTCCTTATAATGGAAGGAAGGTCATTGATGAAGCAGCTGAAGATGGTTGGGCCGAAGTTGCTACCTTGAGGAACTTCTGCAGTGATGTCCTGGAGCTGAGATGACTGACCTCCAACAACCACAACCATCTTCCTTTGTACTAGGTATGGTTCCAACCAGCAGGGAGCTTTCCCTCTGATTCCCATTGACTCTAGTTTGGCTGGGGCTCCTTGATGCCACACTCTGTCAAATGCTGCCTTGATATCAAGGGCAGTCACTCTCACCTCACCTCAGGAGTTCAGCTCTTTTGTCCGTGTTTGAACCAAGGCTGTAATGAGGTCAGGAGCTGAGTGAACATGGCGGAACCCAAACTGAGCATCAGTGAGCAGGTTATTGCCAAGCAAGTACCGCTTGAAAGCACTGGTGATGACCCCTTCCATTAGTTTACTGATGAAAGAGAGCAGACTGATGGGGCAGTAATTGGCTGAGTTGGATTTGTCCTGCTTTTTGTGTACAGGACATATCTGGGCAATTTTCCATATTGCTGGGTAGATGCCCGTGTTGTAGCTGTACTGGAACAGCTTGGCTAGGGGCGCGGCAAGTTCTGGAGCACAAGTCTTCAGTACTATTGCCGGAATATTGTCAGGGCCAAAACCTTTGCATTCTCCAGTGCCTTCAGCCATTTCTTGATATCATGTGGAGTGAATCGAATTGGCTGGAGACTGGCATCTGTGATGCTGGGGACCTCCGGAGGAGGCTGAGATGGATCATCCACTCGGCACTTCTGGCTGAAGATTGTTGCGAATGCTTCAGTCTTATCTTTTGCACTGGTGTGCTGGGCTCCTCCATCATTGAGGATGAGGATATTTGTGGAGCCTCCTCCTCCAGTGAGTTGTTTGATTTTCCACCACCATTCACGACTGGATGTGGCAGGACTGCAGAGCTTAGATCTGATCCATTGGTTGCGGGATCGCTTAACTCTGCCTGTCACTTGCTGCTTCTGCTGTTTGGCACGCAAGTAGTCCTGTTTTATAGCTTCACCAGATTGGCACACCATTTTTAGATATGCCTGGTGCTGTTCCTGGCATACCCTCCTGCACTCTTCATGGAACATGGACAGAGTAGATAGTCAGAAGCTTTTTCCCAGGGTGGAAGAGTCAATTACGAGGGGACAAAGATTTAAGGTGAGAGGAGAAAACTATAGAGGAGATGTGCGGGGCAGTAAATGGCAGAACCCTTAAGTGCATCGACGGGCAGAGGGATCTGGGTGTACAGCTCCACAGGTCACTGAATGTGGCAACGCAGGTGGATAAGGTAGTCAGGAAGGCATATGGCATGCTTGCCTTCATTGGCAGGGGTATTGAGTATAAAAGCTGGGAAGTCATGCTGCAGCTGTATAGAACCTTGGTTAGGCCACACTTGGAATATTGTGTGCAATTCTGGTCACCACATTACCAGAAGGATATGGAGGCATTGGAGAGGGTGTTGAGGAGGTTTACCAGGATGCTGCCTGGTCTGGAGGTTATTAGCTATGAGGAGAGGTTGGAGAAACTCGGATTGTTCTCACTAGAGCGACGGAGATTGAGGGGCGACTTGATAGGAGTTTACAAAATTATGAGTGGCATGGACAGAGTAGATAGTCAGAAGCTTTTTCCCAGGATGAAAGAGTCAATTACTAGGGGACATAGATTTAAGGTGAGAGGAGAAAACTATAGAGGAGATGTGCGGGGCAAGTTTTTTACGCAGAGGGTAGTGAGTGTCTGGAATTTGCTGCCAAAGGAGGTGGTGGAAGCAGGTTCGATAGTGGTGTTTAAGAGGCAGCTTGACAAATACATGAATAGGATGGGAATAGAGGGTTACGGACCCCGGAAGTGCAAAATATTTTAGTTGATGGGCAATATGATCGGCGCAGGCTTGGAGGGCCGAAGGGCCTGTTCCTGTTCTGTACTTTTCTTTGTTCTTTGTTCTTTGTTCTTGAACCAGGGTTGATTCCCTGGCTTGGTGGTAATGGTAGAGTGGGGGATACACTGGGCCAGGAGGTTACGGATTGTGTTCGAGTACAATTCTGCTGCTGCTGATGGCCCACAGTGTCTCATGGATGCCCAGTCTTGAGTTATTAAATCTGTTCTCAATCTACCCCATTTAGCACAGTGGTAGTGCCACACAACACGATGGAGGGTATCCTCAATGTGAAGGTAGGACTTCATTCCACAACGACTGTGCAGTGGTCACTCCTACTGATACTGTCATGGGCAGATGCATCTACAGCAGACAGGTTGGTGAGGATGAGTCAAGTGTGTTTTTCCCTCTTGTTGGTTCCCTCGCCACCTGCTGCAGACCCAGTCTAGCAGCCAAGTCCTTTAGGGCTCAGCCAGCTCGGTCAGTAGTGGTGTGACTGAGCCACTCTTGGTGATGAACATTGAAGTCCCCCACCCAGAGTACATTCTGCACCCTTGCCACCCTCAGTGCTTCCTCCAAGTGGTGTTCAACATGGAGGGGCACTGATTCATCAGCTGAGGGAGGGCGGTACGTGGTAATCAGCAGGAGGTTTCCTTCCCATGTTTGACCTGATGTCATGAGACTTCGTGGGGTCCAGAGTAGATGTTGAGAACTCCCAGGGCAACTCCCTCCCGACTGTATACCACTGCGTCACTACCTCTGCTAGGTCTGTCCTGCTGGTGGGACAGGACAAACCCAGGGATGTGATGGTGGTGTCTGGGACATTATCTGTAAGATATGATTCCATGAGTATAACTATGTCAGGCTGTTGCTTGACTAGTCTGTGAGACAGCTCTCCCAATTTGGCACAAGCCCCCAGATGTTAGTAAGGAGGACTTTGCAGGTTCAGCAGGGCTGCGATTGCCATTGTCATTCCCGGTGCCTAGGTCAATGCCGGGTGGTCCGTCCAGTTTCATTCCTTTCTTGTGTCTTTGTAGCCGTTTGTTACAACAGAGTGGCTTGCTAGGCCATTTCAGAGGGTATTTCAGAGTCACCCAGGTCGCTGTGTATTGGCTGGTGCTGGCCAATAAACAACTCCAGCCAATGTCTGCTGCCCTTTGCTGTTTCTTAGCTCCACCCAAACAGATTCCACACATTGTTCCACCAACAGGAGGTCCTCCCTTACTAATGCGCTGATCCCATCCCTTATTGTCAGCGCAACTCCACCTCCCTTCCCTTCTTGTCTGCTCTTCCTAAATGGCGAATATCCTTGAATATGTTCGCAGTCTTGGTCACCAAATAGCCATGATTCCATAATGGCAATTATATCATACCCATTTACCTCTATTTGTGCCATTAGATCATCTACCTCATTGCGAATTCTGCGCACATGCAGGTAGAGTGCCCTTAAATTTGTCTTTTTGACAATATTCCACATTCGAAGCATGCTCAATGCTCTGCTTTGTTTCTCCTGCCTTCCAGTCTCACTATTACTTCCTGTTACCAATTTTACTTCCTTTCAATATGGGCCACCCCTCAGGTTCCCATCCCCCTGACAAGCTGGTTTAAACCCACCCCAACAGCACCAGCAAATCTCCCTGCGAGTAAATCAGCCCCGGTCCTGTTAAGGTGTAACCTGTCCAGCTTGTGCATCCCACCTGCCCTAGAAGCAGTCTCGATGTCTCTGAAACCTGATGCTCCTCCCTCCTACACTAATTCTGCAGCTACGTATTTAATCGATTAATCCTCCTATTCCTAAACTCAATAGCACGCGGCACTGGGGGTAATCCTGAGATGACTGCTGTTGAGGCCCTGCTTTTTAATGTCTTTCCTAACTCACTGAAATCTGCTCTCAGGACCTTATCCCTACTCCTACCTATGTCGTTGGTACCAACGTGGGCCACGACTTCTGGTGATCCCCCTCCTCCCACAGGATGTCTTGGAGCTGCTCGGTGACATCCTGGACCCTGGCGCCAGGGAGAAAATACACCTGGAGTCACAGTTACTGCCAGAGAAACGCCAGTCTGATCCCCTGACTATGGAATCCCCTATCACTATTGCCCTTCCATTCTTCTCCCTCCCCCCCTGTACAGCTGAGCCGCCTGTGAAACCAACTCTCTCATCAGCATCCAAAATGGAAAACCGATTAGCAAGCAGGATAGACTCATAGGACTCCTGCACTACCTGCCTGGTTCTCTTAGACTGCCTGGCTGTCACCCATTCCTCCCTCACTGTACACTTTTGCCCTGCGGTGTGACCACCTCCCTTAACGTGCTAGCAACGCAGTCCTTTGCCTCGGGGGCGCACAACAGTGACTCCAGCCACCACTCAAGTTCCAAAACCCGGAGCTCAAGCTTGCGCAGCTGGTGTTACGTCCTACAGATGTGTTTGTCTGGGACACATGTTGCATCCACAACTTCACACATACCACAGGATGTACACTCCACTTGGCTGACCTGCCATTCCACAATTCCAAAAACAATTTATTACATTTAGGGTAAGTGGAATGAGCAGAATAAATTACTAACAACTTAACTTTACTACACTCACGCTAACTTTATCTAATTTTGGCTTACTTTATTACTTAATTTCACTGTGACTTGATTTAACTTTACTTCATCATTGCTAGTGTGGATGCGCAAGAGGCCAGAGTTGGAGGAGTGTGCAGATCTCAGAGGGTTGAGGTAGAGATGACAATGGGGAAGGTGTGCGGCTATGGACTGAATTAAAAACAAGTACAAGAATTTTAACATGGAGAGAGTGAGAGAGAGAGAGAGACGGGGAGTGTACCAGGGAGATGTAGATACAGTTAAAGCAACAGAAACAGGAAGGCAGTGGGAGCCATCCTCAAACTGTGAGGGGCTTTATTAGGGACTTTATTCTTTCTCTTTTAAAGGGATGAAAGTAAAAGCAAGTTGTTGTTGTAAAACTGCCCAAGTGAAGACAAAGGCTCCCGCTGGTGCTCCAGCCAGGTCATTACGAGCACAGTCAAATCTGCATTGGGAAAACAGATGTGGAGAAGGTGGTGACAGCATTTGGAACGATTGTGCAATTTTCCAAGCGGCCCCTGTCAGAATTACTTTCGATTCCATCTCCATCCATCTGGATATTATCCGTTGGCAACAGGTTCAGGTCAGCTTCCTAATGTACAGTCAGAAACTGTCTGACAGCTAAAGAGGACATCGAGAGGCAATGGCGGCCATATACTGGGATCATCTGGAGTGGGGTCAATTAGGCGATGACGGAGGAAAGGAGCTGAGTGGTTTAGCCCAGAGCCATTGGGCTGCAACCTCTGGCTGGACATCCTTTCTGGAGTGTCCAGCACATCACAATCCTGCCGCCCTCCTGTCATTGGTCACTCAACATGTCCAAATTCATGGCACAGCCAATTGGAGAGTGAAAAACAAAACTCCTCATTACCTGATGGGATAGCTCCTGGTTTCCAGTCCACCATTTTTACTATTTTTGGTGCAAGTAAATATAGAAAAGTTTACAGCCCAGAATGAGGCCTTTCAGCCCATCTCTGAATCGGCAGAAAAAGAGCAATTCCAGCCTATCCCGCCTCCCAGCTCTTGATTCGTTTGGCTCTCCCAGTGATTACCCAGGGAGTTTGTTTTCAATGCACTGAGGGTTTCTCTGCCTCTGCAGCTCTTTCAGACAGTGAGCTCCAGACATTAACCAGCCTCTGGGTGAAAAACAATCCCTACTCAGCTCCTCTGCAATCCTCTCACCGAACACTTTAAATCCACCTCCCTGCTCACTGACCTCAGTGTTCAGGGAAATTGGCCCTCACTCTTGACTCTGGTAGAACTGGTAGCAGCCCAGCCGCTGAGCCCCACGGTCCGGGTCCCACCATGCGATTGATGGCCAGCCTGAGACACCAGCACCCACCCCTCCGCCCCCCACCCCCCAACCCCCCTCGCTCCACTCGTACACATCCCTAACCTCGGAGGGGGCAGGGGGATCCCTGACTGTACAGTGCCAGCTCCCGCACATGCAAACTGAAAGTCTATGGAGAGTAATTGGTGAGGGAACTCTGGCATCCCCATGCGAGTCAGTGCAGACTGCCAACTTGCTAAGCAATCAAGCTGCTTTCTAGAAGTCCCTCTGGATGAGAGACTCAGCAATAACATGGAGAATGCTCAAGCATCACAGCAACAATATAAATCCCATTGGCTCCAGGTTCCCTAATGATCAGTGATATATCACAAAACACAACAATCACCATCAGCGTGAGATGGCCCAGCTCATTAGCAATATAACTTCAGGTCATGTAGTGTCATGTCAATCACACGGCGCAGAACTCGAACTCCAAATCCCAGAGATTGAAGATTTCGAATCGCAAAGGGAGATGTAACTGTTCAATAATATCAGTTATTCAGGGTGGAGCAAGCAGAAAAAGCAAGGACATCACCCAGTCCCAGAGGGGGAAAGGACAGTGTCTGATTCACTGTCCCACCCAGTCCCAGAGGAGGAAAGGACAGTGTGTCAGCCACTGTCCCACCCAGTTCCAGAGGAGGAAAGGACAGTGTCTGACCCACTGACCCACCCAGTCCCAGAGGAGGAAAGGACAGAGTCTGACCCACTGACCCACCCAGTCCCAGAGGGGGAAAGGTCAGTGTCTGACCCACTGTCTCACCCAGTCCCAGAGGAGGAAAGGACAGAGTCTGACCCACTGTCCCACCCAGTCCCAGAGGGGAAAGGACAGTATCTGACCCACTTACACACCCAGTCCCAGAGGGGAAAGGACAGTGTCTGACCCACTGACCCACCCAGTCCCAGAGGAGGAAAGGACAGAGTCTGACCCACTGTCCCACCCAGTCCCAGAGGGGAAAGGACAGTATCTGACCCACTGACACACCCAGTGTAGGAGAGGGAATGGACAGTGTCTGACGCACTGTCTCACCCAGTCCCAGAGGAGGAAAGGACAGTGTCTGACCCACTGACCCACCCATTCCTCGAGGGGGAAAGGACAGTGTCTGACCCACTGTGACACCCAATACCAGAGGGGGAAAGGTTCGTTCCTGATCTACTGTCCCGCCGAGTCCAAGAGGGGGAAAGGACAGTGCATTTGTCACTGTCCCCCCTAGTCTCAGAGGGGGCAAGAAAGTGTCTGACCCACTGCCCAATCCAAGAGGGAAAAAGGACAGTGTCTGACACCCTGTCCAGTCCCAGAGGGGGAACAGACATTGTCTGACCAACTGTCACACCCATTCCCAGAGTGGGAAAAGGACAGTGTCTGACCCACTGCCCACCCAATCCCAGAGGTGGAAAGGACTGTGCCTAACCTACTGTCCCACCCAGTCCCAGAGGGGAAAAGGACAGTGTCTGACCCACTGACCCCCCAACCCCAGAGGGGAAAGGACATTGTCTGACCCACTGTCCCACTCAGTGCCAGTGGGGGCTAGGACACTGTATGACCCACTGCCCAATCCAAGAGGGAAAAGGGACAGTGTGTGACCCACTGCCCAATCCAAGAGGGAAAATGGACAGTGTCTGACCCACTGCCCAATCCAAGAGGGAAAAAGGACAGTGTCTGACCCACTGCCCAATCCAAGAGGGAAAAGGGACAGTGTCTGACCCACTGCCCAATCCCAGAGGGAAAAGGGACAGTGTCTAACCCAATACCCAATCCAAGAGGGAAAAAGGACAGTGTCTGACACACTGCCCAATCCAAGAGGGAAAAGGGACAGTGTCTGACACACTGCCCAATCCAAGAGGGAAAAGGGACAGTGTCTGACACACTGCCCAATCCAAGAGGGAAAAAGGACAGTGTCTGACACACTGTCCAGTCCCAGAGGAAGAACAGACAGTGTCTGACCAACTGTCCCAAGGAGGGAAGGACAGTGTCTGACCCACTGCCCACCCAGTCCCAGAGGGGGAAATGACAGTGTCTGACCCACAGCTCACCCAGTCCCAGAGGTGGAAAGGACAGTGTCTGACCCACTGTCCCACACAGTCCCAGAGGGGGAAAGGACAGTGTCTGACCCACTGCCCCACCCAGTCCCAGAGGGGGAAAGGACAGTGTCTGACCCACAGCCCACCCAATCCCAGAGGTGGAAAGGACAGTGTCTGACCCACTGTCCCACACAGTCCCAGAGGGGGAAAGGACAGTGCCTGACCCACTGTCCCACCCAGTCCCAGTGGTGGAAAGGACAGTGTCTGACCTACTGTCCCACCTAGTCCCAGAGGGGGAAAGGATAGTGTCTAACCCACTGTCCCACCCAGTCCAAGAGGGAAAAAGGACAGTGTCTGACCAACTGTCCCAAGGAAGGAAGGTCAGTGTCTGACCCACTGCCCACCCAGTCCCAGAGGGGGAAATGACAGTGTCTGACCCATAGCCCACCCAGTCCCAGAGGGGGAAAGGACAGTGTCTGACCCACAGCCACCCAATCCCAGAGGGGAAAGGACAGTGCCTGACCCACTGTCCCACCCAGTCCCAGAGGTGGAAAGGACAGTGTCTGACCTACTGTCCCACCTAGTCCCAGAGGGGGCAAGGACAGTGCCTGACCCTTTGTCCCACCCAGTCCCAGAGGGGGAAAGGACAGTGTCTGACCCACTTTCCCACCCAGTCCCAGAGGGGGAAAGGACAGTGTCTGACCCACTTTCCCACCCAGTCCCAGAGGGGGAAAGGACAGTGACTGACCCACTGTCCCACCCTGCCCCAGAGGGGGAAAGGACAGTGTCTGACCCACTGTCCCACCCAGTCCCAGAGGGGGAAAGGACAGTGTCTGACCCACTTTCCCACCCAGTCCCAGAGGGGGAAAGGACAGTGACTGACCCACTGTCCCACCCTGCCCCAGAGGGGGAAAGGACAGTGACTGACCCACTGTCCCACCCAGTCCCAGAGGGGGAAAGGACAGTGTCTGACCCACTGTCCCACCCTGCCCCAGAGGGGGAAAGGACAGTGACTGACCCACTGTCCCACCCAGTCCCAGAGGGGGAAAGGACAGTGTCTGACCCACTGTCCCCACCACGTCAGAGGGGGAAAGGACATTGTCTGATCCACTGTTCCACCCAGTCACAGAGGGGGAAATGTCAGTGTCGGACACACTATTCCACCGAGCCCCAGAGGGGAAGCAACAATATCTGACCCACTGTCCCATCCCGTGCCAGAGGGAGAAAGGACAGTGTCTGACACATTGTCCCACACTTTTCCAAAGGGGGAATGGACAGTGTCTAACCCACTGACACCCCAACCCCAGAGAGGCAAAGGACAGTGTCTGACCCACTGACCCCCCAACCCCAGAGGGGAAAAGGACAGTGCATTTGTCACTGTCCCCCCTAGTCTCAGAGGGGGCAAGAAAGTGTCTGACCCACTGCCCTATCCAAGAGGGAAAAGGGACAGTGTCTGACCCACTGCCCAATCCAAGAGGGAAAAGGGACAGTGTCTGACCCACTGCCCAATCCAAGAGGGAAAAAGGACAGTGTCTGACACACTGCCCAATCCAAGAGGGAAAAAGGACAGTGTCTGACCAACTGTCCCAAGGAGGGAAGGACAGTGTCTGACCCACTGCCCACCCAGTCCCAGAGGGGGAAAGGACAGTGTCTGACCCACAGCCCACCCAGTCCCAGAGGGGGAAAGGACAGTGTCTGACCCACAGCCCACCCAATCCCAGAGGTGGAAAGGACAGTGTCTGACCCACTGTCCCACACAGTCCCATAGGGGGAAAGGACAGTGTCTGACCCACTTCCCCACCCAGTCCCAGAGCGGGAAAGGACAGTGTCTGACCCACTGCCCCACCCAGTCCCAGAGGGGGAAAGGACAGTGCCTGACCCACTGACCCCACAACCCCAGAGGGGGAAAGTTCAGTGTCCTACCTGCTGTCCCACCCACTCCCAGAGGAGAAAAGGACAGTGCCTGACCCACTGTCCCACACAGTCCCAGAGGGGAAAGGACATTGTCTGACCCACTCTCCCACCAGAGTCCCAGAGGGGAAAAGACAGTGCCTGACCCACTCACCCCCCCAACCCCAGATGGGCAAAGGACAGTGTCTGACCCATGTCCCACCCAGTCCCAGAGGGGAAAGGACATTGTCTGACCCACTGTCCCACCCACTGCCAGTGGGGGATAGGACAGTGTCCTAACCACTGTCCCACCCAGCCCCAGAGGGGTGAAGGACACTGTCTGACCCACTGTCCCACCAGAGTCCCAGAGGGGGAAGGACAGTGTCTGACATACTGCCCAGTGCCAGATGGGAAATGGGCAGTGTCTGAGCCACTTAACAAAAAAGTCCCCGAGGGGGAAAGGACAGTGGCTGACCCACTGTGACACCCAATACCGGAGGGGGAAAGGTTAGTTCCTGATCTACTGTCCCGCCGAGTCCAAGAGGGGGAAAGGACAGTGCATTTGTCACTGTCCCCCCTAGTCTCAGATGGGGCAAGAAAGTGTCTGACCCACTGCCCAATCCAAGAGGGAAAAGGGACAGTGTCTGACCCACTGCCCAATCCAAGAGGAAAAAGGACAGTGTCTAACCCACTGTCCAGTCCCAGAGGGGAAACAGACAGTGTCTGACCAACTGTCACATCCATTCCCAGAGTGGGAAAGGAAAGTGTCTGACCCACTTAACAAACCAGTCCCAGAGGGGAAAGGACAGTATCTGACCCACTATCACACTTAGTCCCAGGGGGAGAAAGAAATGTGCCTGAACCACTGACTCCCCAGCCGCAGATGGGGATAGGACATTGTCTGACCCACTGTCCCACCCAGTCCCAGAGGGGGAAAGGACAGTGTCTGCCCCACTGTCCCACCCAGTTGCAGTGGGGGATAGGTCAGTGCCTGATGCACTCTCCCACTCAGTCCCAGTGGGGGAAAGAAATGTGCGTGACCCAGTGTGTCACCCAGTACTAGATGGGGAAAGGTAAGTTCCTGACCTGCAGTCCCCCCGAGTCCCAGATGGGGAAAGCACGGTGCCGGAGCTATTGTCCCCACACTAGTCTCAGAGTGGGGAAGGAGAGTGTCTGACCTACTGCCCAATCCAAGAGGGAAAAAGGACAGTGTCTAACACACAGACCAGTCCCACAGAGGGAATGGACAGTGTCTGACCCACTGTCCCACCCTGCCCCTGAAGGGAAAAGGACAGTATCCTACCCGCTGTCCCAACCAGTCCCAGAGGGGGAAAGGTCAGTGCCGGACATATTATTCCACCCAGCCCCAGAGGGGAAGAGACAATGTCTGACCCACAGTCCCACACAGTCCCGGAGAGGCAAAGGACTGTGCCTGACCCACTGACCCCCCAACCCCAGAGGGGGAAAGGACAGAGTCTGACCCACTGTCCCATCCAGTCCCAGAGGGGAAAGGACAATGTCTGACCCACTTAACAAACCAGTCCCAGAGGGGGAAAGGACAGTGTCTGACCCACTGTGACACCCGGTACCAGAGGGGGAAAGGTTAGTTCCTGATCTACTGTCCTGCCGAGTCCAAGAGGGGGAAAGGACAGTGCATTTGTCACTGTCCCCCCTAGTCTCAGAGGGGGCAAGAAAGTGTCTGACCCACTGCCCAATCCAAGAGGGAAAAGGGACAGTGTCTGACCCACTGCCCAATCCAAGAGGGAAGAAGGACAGTGTCTGACCCACTGCCCAATCCAAGAGGGAAAAGGGACAGTGTCTGACCCACTGCCCAATCCAAGAGGGAAAATGGACAGTGTCTGACCCACTGCCCAATCCAAGAGGGAAAAAGGACAGTGTCTGACCCACTGTCCAGTCCCAGAGGGGGAACAGACATTGTCTGACCAACTGTCACATCCATTCCCAGAGGGGAAAGGACAGTGTCTGACCCACTTAACAAACCAGTCCCAGAGGGTAAAAGACAGTGCCTGACCCACTCACCCCCCCAGCCGCAGATGGGGAAAGGACATTGTCTGACCCACTCACCCCCCAGCCGCAGATGGGGAAAGGACATTGTCTGACCCACTGACCCCACCCAGACCCAGAGGGCGAAAGGACAGTGTCTGACCCACTGAACAATCCAAGAGGGACAAAGGACAGTGTCTGACCCACTGCCCACACTGCCCCAGAGGGGGAAAAGACACTGCCTGACCCACTGACCCCCGAACACCAGATGGGGAAAGGACAACATCTGACTCACTGTCCCAACCAGTCCCAGAGGGGCAAAGGACAGTGTCTGACCCACTGTCCCAGCCAGTCCCAGAGGGGGAAAGGACAGTGTCTGACCCACTGTCCCACCCAGTCCCAGAGGGGGAAAGGACAGTGTCTGACCCACTGTCCCATCCAGTCCCAGAGGGGAAAAGGGCCATTTCTGACCCACTGCCCACCCAATCCCAGAGGTGGAAACGACTGTGCCTGACATACTGTCCCACCCTGCCCCTGGGGACAAAGGACAGTGTCTGACCCACTGTCCCACCCAGTCCCAGAGGGAGAATGGACAGTGTCTGACCTACTGTCCCACCTAGTCCCAGAGGGGGAAAGGATAGTGTCTAACCCACTGTCCCACCCAGTCCAAGAGGGAAAAAGGACAGTGTCTGACCAACTGTCCCAAGGAAGGAAGGTCAGTGTCTGACCCACTGCCCACCCAGTCCCAGAGGGGGAAATGACAGTGTCTGACCCATAGCCCACCCAGTCCCAGAGGGGGAAAGGACAGTGTCTGACCCACAGCCACCCAATCCCAGAGGGGAAAGGACAGTGCCTGACCCACTGTCCCACCCAGTCCCAGAGGTGGAAAGGACAGTGTCTGACCTACTGTCCCACCTAGTCCCAGAGGGGGCAAGGACAGTGCCTGACCCTTTGTCCCACCCAGTCCCAGAGGGGGAAAGGACAGTGTCTGACCCACTTTCCCACCCAGTCCCAGAGGGGGAAAGGACAGTGTCTGACCCACTTTCCCACCCAGTCCCAGAGGGGGAAAGGACAGTGACTGACCCACTGTCCCACCCTGCCCCAGAGGGGGAAAGGACAGTGTCTGACCCACTGTCCCACCCAGTCCCAGAGGGGGAAAGGACAGTGTCTGACCCACTTTCCCACCCAGTCCCAGAGGGGGAAAGGACAGTGACTGACCCACTGTCCCACCCTGCCCCAGAGGGGGAAAGGACAGTGACTGACCCACTGTCCCACCCAGTCCCAGAGGGGGAAAGGACAGTGTCTGACCCACTGTCCCACCCTGCCCCAGAGGGGGAAAGGACAGTGACTGACCCACTGTCCCACCCAGTCCCAGAGGGGGAAAGGACAGTGTCTGACCCACTGTCCCCACCACATCAGAGGGGGAAAGGACATTGTCTGATCCACTGTTCCACCCAGTCACAGAGGGGGAAATGTCAGTGTCGGACACACTATTCCACCGAGCCCCAGAGGGGAAGCAACAATATCTGACCCACTGTCCCATCCCGTGCCAGAGGGAGAAAGGACAGTGTCTGACACATTGTCCCACACTTTTCCAAAGGGGGAATGGACAGTGTCTAACCCACTGACACCCCAACCCCAGAGAGGCAAAGGACAGTGTCTGACCCACTGACCCCCCAACCCCAGAGGGGAAAAGGACAGTGCATTTGTCACTGTCCCCCCTAGTCTCAGAGGGGGCAAGAAAGTGTCTGACCCACTGCCCTATCCAAGAGGGAAAAGGGACAGTGTCTGACCCACTGCCCAATCCAAGAGGGAAAAGGGACAGTGTCTGACCCACTGCCCAATCCAAGAGGGAAAAAGGACAGTGTCTGACACACTGCCCAATCCAAGAGGGAAAAAGGACAGTGTCTGACCAACTGTCCCAAGGAGGGAAGGACAGTGTCTGACCCACTGCCCACCCAGTCCCAGAGGGGGAAAGGACAGTGTCTGACCCACAGCCCACCCAGTCCCAGAGGGGGAAAGGACAGTGTCTGACCCACAGCCCACCCAATCCCAGAGGTGGAAAGGACAGTGTCTGACCCACTGTCCCACACAGTCCCATAGGGGGAAAGGACAGTGTCTGACCCACTTCCCCACCCAGTCCCAGAGCGGGAAAGGACAGTGTCTGACCCACTGCCCCACCCAGTCCCAGAGGGGGAAAGGACAGTGCCTGACCCACTGACCCCACAACCCCAGAGGGGGAAAGTTCAGTGTCCTACCTGCTGTCCCACCCACTCCCAGAGGAGAAAAGGACAGTGCCTGACCCACTGTCCCACACAGTCCCAGAGGGGAAAGGACATTGTCTGACCCACTCTCCCACCAGAGTCCCAGAGGGGAAAAGACAGTGCCTGACCCACTCACCCCCCCAACCCCAGATGGGCAAAGGACAGTGTCTGACCCATGTCCCACCCAGTCCCAGAGGGGAAAGGACATTGTCTGACCCACTGTCCCACCCACTGCCAGTGGGGGATAGGACAGTGTCCTAACCACTGTCCCACCCAGCCCCAGAGGGGTGAAGGACACTGTCTGACCCACTGTCCCACCAGAGTCCCAGAGGGGGAAGGACAGTGTCTGACATACTGCCCAGTGCCAGATGGGAAATGGGCAGTGTCTGAGCCACTTAACAAAAAAGTCCCCGAGGGGGAAAGGACAGTGGCTGACCCACTGTGACACCCAATACCGGAGGGGGAAAGGTTAGTTCCTGATCTACTGTCCCGCCGAGTCCAAGAGGGGGAAAGGACAGTGCATTTGTCACTGTCCCCCCTAGTCTCAGATGGGGCAAGAAAGTGTCTGACCCACTGCCCAATCCAAGAGGGAAAAGGGACAGTGTCTGACCCACTGCCCAATCCAAGAGGAAAAAGGACAGTGTCTAACCCACTGTCCAGTCCCAGAGGGGAAACAGACAGTGTCTGACCAACTGTCACATCCATTCCCAGAGTGGGAAAGGAAAGTGTCTGACCCACTTAACAAACCAGTCCCAGAGGGGAAAGGACAGTATCTGACCCACTATCACACTTAGTCCCAGGGGGAGAAAGAAATGTGCCTGAACCACTGACTCCCCAGCCGCAGATGGGGATAGGACATTGTCTGACCCACTGTCCCACCCAGTCCCAGAGGGGGAAAGGACAGTGTCTGCCCCACTGTCCCACCCAGTTGCAGTGGGGGATAGGTCAGTGCCTGATGCACTCTCCCACTCAGTCCCAGTGGGGGAAAGAAATGTGCGTGACCCAGTGTGTCACCCAGTACTAGATGGGGAAAGGTAAGTTCCTGACCTGCAGTCCCCCCGAGTCCCAGATGGGGAAAGCACGGTGCCGGAGCTATTGTCCCCACACTAGTCTCAGAGTGGGGAAGGAGAGTGTCTGACCTACTGCCCAATCCAAGAGGGAAAAAGGACAGTGTCTAACACACAGACCAGTCCCACAGAGGGAATGGACAGTGTCTGACCCACTGTCCCACCCTGCCCCTGAAGGGAAAAGGACAGTATCCTACCCGCTGTCCCAACCAGTCCCAGAGGGGGAAAGGTCAGTGCCGGACATATTATTCCACCCAGCCCCAGAGGGGAAGAGACAATGTCTGACCCACAGTCCCACACAGTCCCGGAGAGGCAAAGGACTGTGCCTGACCCACTGACCCCCCAACCCCAGAGGGGGAAAGGACAGAGTCTGACCCACTGTCCCATCCAGTCCCAGAGGGGAAAGGACAATGTCTGACCCACTTAACAAACCAGTCCCAGAGGGGGAAAGGACAGTGTCTGACCCACTGTGACACCCGGTACCAGAGGGGGAAAGGTTAGTTCCTGATCTACTGTCCTGCCGAGTCCAAGAGGGGGAAAGGACAGTGCATTTGTCACTGTCCCCCCTAGTCTCAGAGGGGGCAAGAAAGTGTCTGACCCACTGCCCAATCCAAGAGGGAAAAGGGACAGTGTCTGACCCACTGCCCAATCCAAGAGGGAAGAAGGACAGTGTCTGACCCACTGCCCAATCCAAGAGGGAAAAGGGACAGTGTCTGACCCACTGCCCAATCCAAGAGGGAAAATGGACAGTGTCTGACCCACTGCCCAATCCAAGAGGGAAAAAGGACAGTGTCTGACCCACTGTCCAGTCCCAGAGGGGGAACAGACATTGTCTGACCAACTGTCACATCCATTCCCAGAGGGGAAAGGACAGTGTCTGACCCACTTAACAAACCAGTCCCAGAGGGTAAAAGACAGTGCCTGACCCACTCACCCCCCCAGCCGCAGATGGGGAAAGGACATTGTCTGACCCACTCACCCCCCAGCCGCAGATGGGGAAAGGACATTGTCTGACCCACTGACCCCACCCAGACCCAGAGGGCGAAAGGACAGTGTCTGACCCACTGAACAATCCAAGAGGGACAAAGGACAGTGTCTGACCCACTGCCCACACTGCCCCAGAGGGGGAAAAGACACTGCCTGACCCACTGACCCCCGAACACCAGATGGGGAAAGGACAACATCTGACTCACTGTCCCAACCAGTCCCAGAGGGGCAAAGGACAGTGTCTGACCCACTGTCCCAGCCAGTCCCAGAGGGGGAAAGGACAGTGTCTGACCCACTGTCCCACCCAGTCCCAGAGGGGGAAAGGACAGTGTCTGACCCACTGTCCCATCCAGTCCCAGAGGGGAAAAGGGCCATTTCTGACCCACTGCCCACCCAATCCCAGAGGTGGAAACGACTGTGCCTGACATACTGTCCCACCCTGCCCCTGGGGACAAAGGACAGTGTCTGACCCACTGTCCCACCCAGTCCCAGAGGGAGAATGGACAGTGTCTGACCCACTGCACAGGCCAGATGGGAAGAGGACAGTGTCTGACCCACTGACTCACCAAGGCCCAGATGCGGAAAGGACAGTGCCAGACATACTGACCCACCCAGACCCAGAGTGGGAAAGCACAGTGTCTTACCCATTGACTCAGACAGTCACAGTGGAGGAAAGGACAGTGTCTGACCTACTGCCCAGTGCCAGAGCGGAAAAGTGCATTTACTGATCCACTGTCCTATTCAGTCCCCGAAAGTGAAAGCACAGTGTCTAACCCACTGTCCTACTCAGTCCCAGAAGGGGAAAGGACAGTTTCTGACCCACTGTCCCATCCAGTACCAGAGGGGGAAAGGACAGTGTCTGACCCACTGTCCAATTCCAGTACCAGAGGGGGAAAGGACAGTGTCGGACCCACTGACCCATCCACTACCAGAGGGGGAAAGGACAGTTTCTGACCCACTGTCCCATTCAGTACCACAGGGGGAAAGGACAGTGTCTGACTCACTGTCTCATCCAGTACCAGAGGGGGAAAGGACAGTGTCGGACCCACTGACCCATCCAGTACCAGAGGGGGAAAGGACAGTTTCTGACGCACTGTCCCATCCAGTACCAGAGGGGGAAAGGAGAGTGTCTGACCCACTGCCCCACCCAGTCCCAGAGGGAGAATGGACAGTGTCTGACCAATGCCCAATCTCAGAGGGGGAATGGACAGTGTCTGACCCACTGCCCAGTCCAAGAGGGACAAAGGACAGTGTCTGACCCACTGCACAGGCCAGATGGGAAGAGGACAGTGTCTGACCCACTGACTCACCAAGACCCAGATGCAGAAAGGACAGTGCCAGACTTACTGACCCACCCAGACCCAGAGTGGGAAAGCACAGTGTCTTACCCATTGACTCAGACAGTCACAGTGGAGGAAAGGACAGTGTCTGACCTACTGCCCAGTGCCAGAGCGGAAAAGTGCATTTACTGATCCACTGTCCTATTCAGTCCCCGAAAGTGAAAGCACAGTGTCTGACCCACTGTCCTACTCAGTCCCAGAGGGGGAAAGGACAGTGTCTGACCCACTGACCCACCCAGTCCCAGAGGGGTAAGGACAGTGTTTGACCCACTGTCCCATCCAGTACCAGAGGGGGAAAGGACAGTGTCTGACCCACTGACCAACCCAGTCCCAGAGGAGGAAAGGACATTGACCCACTGACCCACCCAGACCCAGAGGTGGAAAGGACAGGGCCTGAGCCACTGTCCCACCCAGACCCAGAGGGGGCAAGGACAGCATTTGACCGACTGTGCCACCCCAGTCCCAGTGCAGGAAAGGACACTGTCTGACCCACTGTCCCACCCAGTCCCAGAGGGTGAACGGACAGTGTCTGTCCCAATGTCCCACCCAGTCCCAGAGCGGGAAAGGACAGTGTCTGACCCATTGTCCCACCCAGTCCCAGAGCGGGAAAGGACAGTGTCTGTCCCACTGTCCCACCCAGTCCCAAAGCGGGAAAGGACAGTGTCTGGCCCACTGTCCCATCCAGTACCAGAGGGGGAAAGGACAGTTTCTGACGCACTGTCCCATCCAGTACCAGAGGGGGAAAGGACAGTGTCTGACCCAACTGACCCACCCAGTCCCAGATGGGGAAAGGACAGTGTCTGACCCACTGTCCCACCCAGTCCCAGAGGGGGAAAGGACAGTGTCTGACCTACTGTCCCACCCAGACCCAGAAGGACAAAGGACAGTGTCTGACCCACTGTCCCACCCAGTACCAGAGGGGGAAAGGACAGTGTCTGACCCACTGTCCCACCCAGTCCCAGAGGGGGAAAGGACAGTGTCAGACCAACTGTCCCACCCAGTCGCAGAGGGGGAAAGGACAGTGTCTGACCCACTGTCCCACCCAGTCCCAGAGCGGGAAAGGACAGTGTCTGACCCACTGTCCCATCCAGTACCAGAGGGGGAAAGGAGAGTGTCTGACCCACTGTCCCATCCAGTACCAGAGCGGGAAAGGACAGTGTCTGACCCACTGTCCCATCCAGTACCAGAGGGGGAAAGGACAGTGTCTGACCCACTGTCCCATCCAGTCCCAGAGGAGGAAAGGACAGTGTCTGACACACTGACCCACCCAGTCCCAGAGGGGTAAGGACAGTGTCTGACCCACTGTCCCATCCAGTACCAGAGGGGGAAAGTACTGTGTCTGACCAACTGTCCCACCCAGTCCCAGAGGGGGAAAGGACAGTGTCTGACCCACTGTCCCACCCAGTCCCAGAGGGGGAAAGGACAGTGTCTGACCCACTGTCCCACCCAGTCCCAGAGCGGGAAAGGACAGTGTCTGACCCACTGTCCCATCCAGTACCAGAGGGGGAAAGGACAGTGTCTGACCCACTGACCCACCCAGTCCCAGAGGGGTAAGGACAGTGTCTGACCCACTGTCCCATCCAGTACCAGAGGGGGAAAGGACAGTGTCTGACCCACTGACCCACCCAGTCCCAGAGGGGTAAGGACAGTGTCTGACCCACTGTCCCACCCAGTCCCAGAGGGGAAAAGGGCCATTTCTGACCCACTGCCCACCCAATCCCAGAGGTGGAAACGACTGTGCCTGACATACTGTCCCACCCTGCCCCAGGGGGGAAAGGAGAGTGTCTGACCCACTGCCCCACCCAGTCCCAGAGGGAGAATGGACAGTGTCTGACCAATGCCCAATCTCAGAGGGGGAATGGACAGTGTCTGACCCACTGCCCAGTCCAAGAGGGACAAAGGACAGTGTCTGACCCACTGCACAGGCCAGATGGGAAGAGGACAGTGTCTGACCCACTGACTCACCAAGACCCAGATGCAGAAAGGACAGTGCCAGACCTACTGACCCACCCAGACCCAGAGTGGGAAAGCACAGTGTCTTACCCATTGACTCAGACAGTCACAGTGGAGGAAAGGACAGTGTCTGACCTACTGCCCAGTGACAGAGCGGAAAAGTGCATTTACTGATCCACTGTCCTATTCAGTCCCCGAAAGTGAAAGCACAGTGTCTGACCCACTGTCCTACTCAGTCCCAGAGGGGGAAAGGACAGTGTCTGACCCACTGACCCACCCAGTCCCAGAGGGGTAAGGACAGTGTCTGACCCACTGTCCCATCCAGTACCAGAGGGGGAAAGGACAGTGTCTGACCCACTGACCCACCAGTCCCAGAGGAGGAAAGGACATTGACCCACTGACCCACCCAGACCCAGAGGTGGAAAGGACAGGGCCTGAGCCACTGTCCCACCCAGTCCCAGAGGGGGCAAGGACAGCATCTGACCGACTGTGCCACCCCAGTCCCAGTGCAGGAAAGGACACTGTCTGACCCACTGTCCCACCCAGTCCCAGAGGGTGAACGGACAGTGTCTGTCCCACTGTCCCACCCAGTCCCAGAGGGGGAAAGGACAGTGTCTGACCCATTGTCCCACCCAGTCCCAGAGCGGGAAAGGACAGTGTCTGTCCCACTGTCCCACCCAGTCCCAAAGCGGGAAAGGACAGTGTCTGACCCACTGTCCCATCCAGTACCAGAGGGGGAAAGGACAGTTTCTGACGCACTGTCCCATCCAGTACCAGAGGGGGAAAGGACAGTGTCTGACCCAACTGACCAACCCAGTCCCAGATGGGGAAAGGACAGTGTCTGACCCACTGTCCCACCCAGTCCCAGAGGGGGAAAGGACAGTGTCTGACCTACTGTCCCACCCAGACCCAGAGGGACAAAGGAAAGTGTCTGACCCACTGTCCCACCCAGTACCAGAGGGGGAAAGGACAGTGTCTGACCCACTGTCCCACCCAGTCCCAGAGGGGGAAAGGACAGTGTCAGACCAACTGTCCCACCCAGTCCCAGAGGGGGAAAGGACAGTGTCTGACCCACTGTCCCACCCAGTCCCAGAGCGGGAAAGGACAGTGTCTGACCCACTGTCCCATCCTGTCCCAGAGGGGGAAAGGACAGTGTCTGACCCACTGTCCCATCCAGTACCAGAGCGGGAAAGGACAGTGTCTGACCCACCGTCCCATCCAGTACCAGAGGGGGAAAGGACAGTGTCTGACCCACTTACCCACCCAGTCCCAGAGGGGTAAGGACAGTGTCTGACCCACTGTCCCATCCAGTACCAGAGGGGGAAAGTACAGTGTCTGACCCACTGTCCCACCCAGTCCCAGAGCGGGAAAGGACAGTGTCTGACCCACTGACCCACCCAGTCCCAGAGGGGTAAGGACAGTGTCTGACCCACTGTCCCATCCAGTACCAGAGGGGGAAAGTACAGTGTCTGACCCAATGTCCCACCCAGTCGCAGAGGGGGAAAGGACAGTGTCTGACCCACTGTCCCACCCAGTCCCAGAGGGGGAAAGGACAGTGTCTGACCCACTGTCCCACCCAGTCCCAGAGCAGGAAAGGACAGTGTCTGACCCACTGTCCCATCCAGTACTAGAGGGGGAAAGGACAGTGTCTGACCCACTGACCCACCCAGTCCCAGAGGGGTAAGGACAGTGTCTGACCCACTGTCCCATCCAGTACCAGAGGGGGAAAGGACAGTGTCTGACCCACTGACCCACCCAGTCCCAGAGGAGGAAAGGACAGTGTCTGACCCACTGAAACACACAATCCCAGAGGGGTAAGGACAGTGTCTGACCCACTGTCCCACACAGTCCCAGAGGGGAAAAGGGCCATTTCTGACCCACTGCCCACCCAATCCCAGAGGTGGAAACGACTGTGCCTGACATACTGTCCCACCCTGCCCCACGGGGGAAAGGAGAGTGTCTGACCCACTGCCCCACCCAGTCCCAGAGGGAGAATGGACAGTGTCTGACCAATGCCCAGTCCCAGAGGGACAAAGGACAGTGTCTGACCCACTGACCCACCCAGTCCCAGAGGGGGAAAGGACAGTGTCTGACCCACTGTCCCAGCCAGTCCCAGAGGGGGAAAGGACACTGTCTGACTCATCGTCACACCCAGTCCAAGAGGGACAAAGGACAGTGTCTGAGCCACTGCACAGGCCAGATGGGAAGAGGACAGTGTCTGACCCACTGACTCACCAAGCCCCAGATGCAGAAAGGACAGTGCCAGACCTACTGACCCACCCAGACCCAGAGTGGGAAAGCACAGTGTCTTACCCATTGACTCAGACAGTCACAGTGGAGGAAAGGACAGTGTCTGACCTACTGCCCAGTGCCAGAGCGGAAATGTGCATTTACAGATCCACTGTCCTATTCAGTCCCCGAAAGTGAAAGCACAGTGTCTGACCCACTGTCCCACTCAGTCCCAGAGGGGGAAAGGACAGTATCTGACCCACTGTCCCACCCAGTCCCAGAGGGGTAAGGACAGTGTCTGACCCACTGTCCCACCCAGTATCAGAGGGGGAAAGGACAGTGTCTGACCCACTGTCCCATCCAGTACCAGAGTGGGAAAGGACAGTGTCTGACCCACTGACCCACCCAGTCCCAGAGGAGGAAAGGACAGTGTCTGACCCACTGACCCACCCAGTCCCAGAGGGGTAAGGACAGTGTCTGACCCACTGTCCCACCCAGTCCCAGAGGGGAAAAGGGCCATTTCTGACCCACTGCCCACCCAATCCCAGAGGTGGAAACGACTGTGCCTGACATACTGTCCCACCCTGCCCCAGGGGGGAAAGGAGAGTGTCTGACCCACTGCCCCACCCAGTCCCAGAGGGAGAATGGACAGTGTCTGACCAATGCCCAATCTCAGAGGGGGAATGGACAGTGTCTGACCCACTGCCCAGTCCAAGAGGGACAAAGGACAGTGTCTGACCCACTGCACAGGCCAGATGGGAAGAGGACAGTGTCTGACCCACTGACTCACCAAGCCCCAGGTGCAGAAAGGACAGTGCCAGACCTACTGACCCACCCAGACCCAGAGTGGGAAAGCACAGTGTCTTACCCATTGACTCAGACAGTCACAGTGGAGGAAAGGACAGTGTCTGACCTACTGCCCAGTGCCAGAGCGGAAAAGTGCATTTACTGATCCACTGTCCTATTCAGTCCCCGAAAGTGAAAGCACAGTGTCTGACCCACTTTCCTACTCAGTCCCAGAGGGGGAAAGGACAGTGTCTGACCCACTGACCCACCCAGTCCCAGAGGGGTAAGGACAGTGTCTGACCCACTGTCCCATCCAGTACCAGAGGGGGAAAGGACAGTGTCTGACCCACTGACCCACCCAGTCCCAGAGGTGGAAAGGACAGGGCCTGACCCACTGTCCCAGCCAGTCCCAGAGGGGGCAAGGACAGCATCTGACCGACTGTGCCACCCCAGTCCCAGTGCAGGAAAGGACACTGTCTGACCCACTGTCCCACCCAGTACCAGAGGGGGAAAGGACAGTGTCTGTCCCACTGTCCCACCCAGTCCCAGAGGGGGAAAGGACAGTGTCTGACCCAACTGACCCACCCAGTCCCAGATGGGGAAAGGACAGTGTCTGACCCACTGTCCCACCCAGTCCCAGAGGGTAAAGGACAGTGTCTGACCCACTGAGCCACCCATTCCCAGAGGGGGAAAGGACAGTGTCTGACCCACTGTCTCACCCAGTCCCAGAGGGGGAAAGGACAGTGTCTCACCTACTGTCCCACCCAGTCCCAGAGGGTAAAGGACAGTGTCTGACCCACTGTCCCACCCAGTCCCAGAGGGGGAAAGGAGAGTGTCTGACCCACTGTCCCACTCAGTCCCAGAGGGGGAAAGTACAGTGTCTGACCCACTGTCCCACCCAGTCCCAGAGGGTGAATGGACAGTGTCTGACCCACTGTCCCATCCAGTACCAGAGGGGGAAAGGTCAGTGTCTGACCCACTGTCCCATCCAGTACCAGAGGGGGAAAGGACAGTGTCTGACCCACTGTCCCATCCAGTCCCAGAGGGGGAAAGTACAGTGTCTGACCCACTGTCCCACCCAGTCCCAGAGGGGAAAAGGGCCATTTCTGACCCACTGCCCAACCAGTCCCAGAAGGACAAAGGACAGTGTCTGACCCACTGTCCCACCCAGTGCCAGAGGGGGAAAGGACATTGTCTGACCCACTGCCCCACCCAGTCCCAGAGGGGAAAAGGGCCATTTCTGACCCACTGCCCAACCAGTCCCAGAAGGACAAAGGACAGTGTTTGACCCACTGTCCCACCCAGTCCCAGAACGGGAAAGGACAGTGTCTGTCCCACTGTCCCACCCAGTCCCAAAGCGGGAAAGGACAGTGTCTGACCCACTGTCCCATCCAGTACCAGAGGGGGAAAGGACAGTTTCTGACGCACTGTCCCATCCAGTACCAGAGGGGGAAAGGAGAGTGTCTGACCCACTGTCCCATCCAGTACCAGAGGGGGAAAGGACAGTGTCTGACCCACTGACCCACCCAGTCCCAGAGGGGTAAGGACAGTGTCTGACCCACTGTCCCATCCAGTACCAGAGGGGGAAAGTACAGTGTCTGACCCACTGTCCCACCCAGTCCCAGAGGGGGAAAGGACAGTGTCTGACCCACTGACCCACCCAGTCCCAGAGGGGTAAGGACAGTGTCTGACCCACTGTCCCATCCAGTACCAGAGGGGGAAAGTACAGTGTCTGACCCACTGTCCCACCCAGTCCCAGAGGGGGAAAGGACAGTGTCTGACCCACTGTCCCACCCAGTCCCAGAGGGGGAAAGGACAGTGTCTGACCCACTGTCCCACCCAGTCCCAGAGCGGGAAAGGACAGTGTCTGACCCACTGTCCCATCCAGTACCAGAGGGGGAAAGGACAGTGTCTGACCCACTGACCCACCCAGTCCCAGAGGAGTAAGGACAGTGTCTGACCCACTGTCCCATCCAGTCCCAGAGGGGGAAAGGACAGTGTCTGACCCACTGTCCCACCCAGTCCCAGAGGAGGAAAGGACAGTGTCTGACCCACTGTCCCACCCAGTCCCAGAGCGGGAAAGGACAGTGTCTGACCCACTGTCCCATCCAGTACCAGAGGGGGAAAGGACAGTGTCTGACCCACTGTCCCATCCAGTACCAGAGCGGGAAAGGACAGTGTCTGACCCACTGTCCCATCCAGTACCAGAGGGGGAATGGACAGTGTCTGACCCACTGTCCCATCCAGTCCCAGAGGAGGAAAGGACAGTGTCTGACCCACTGACACACCCAGTCCCTGAGGGGTAAGGACAGTGTCTGACCCACTGTCCCATCCAGTACCAGAGGGGGAAAGTACAGTGTCTGACCAACTGTCCCACCCAGTCCCAGAGGGGGAAAGTACAGTGTCTGACCCACTGTCCCACCCAGTCCCAGAGGGGGAAAGGACAGTGTCTGACCCACTGACCCACCCAGTCCCAGAGGGGTAAGCACAGTGTCTGACCCACTGTCCCATCCAGTACCAGAGGGGGAAAGTACAGTGTCTGACCCACTGTCCCACCCAGTCGCAGAGGGGGAAAGGACAGTGTCTGACCCACTGTCCCACCCAGTCCCAGAGGGGGAAAGGACAGTGTCTGACCCACTGTCCCACCCAGTCCCAGAGCAGGAAAGGACAGTGTCTGACCCACTGTCCCATCCAGTACCAGAGGGGGAAAGGACAGTGTCTGACCCACTGACCCACCCAGTCCCAGAGGGGTAAGGACAGTGTCTGACCCACTGTCCCATCCAGTACCAGAGGGGGAAAGGACAGTGTCTGACCCACTGACCCACCCAGTCCCAGAGGAGGAAAGGACAGTGTCTGACGCACTGACCCACCCAGTCCCAGAGGGGTAAGGACAGTGTCTGACCCACTGTCCCACCCAGTCCCAGAGGGGAAAAGGGCCATTTCTGACCCACTGCCCACCCAATCCCAGAGGTGGAAACGACTGTGCCTGACATACTGTCCCACCCTGCCCCAGGGGGGAAAGGAGAGTGTCTGACCCACTGCCCCACCCAGTCCCAGAGGGAGAATGGACAGTGTCTGACCAATGCCCAGTCCCAGATGGACAAAGGACAGTGTCTGACCCACTGACCCACCCAGTCCCAGAGGGGGAAAGGACAGTGTCTGACCCACTGTCCCAGCCAGTCCCAGAGGGGGAAAGGACACTGTCTGACTCATCGTCACACCCAGTCCAAGAGGGACAAAGGACAGTGTCTGACCCACTGCACAGGCCAGATGGGAAGAGGACAGTGTCTGACCCACTGACTCACCAAGCCCCAGATGCAGAAAGGACAGTGCCAGACCTACTGACCCACCCAGACCCAGAGTGGGAAAGCACAGTGTCTTACCCATTGACTCAGACAGTCACAGTGGAGGAAAGGACAGTGTCTGACCTACTGCCCAGTGCCAGAGCGGAAAAGTGCATTTACTGATCCACTGTCCTATTCAGTCCCCGAAAGTGAAAGCACAGTGTCTGACCCACTGTCCCACTCAGTCCCAGAGGGGGAAAGGACAGTATCTGACCCACTGTCCCACCCAGTCCCAGAGGGGTAAGGACAGTGTCTGACCCACTGTCCCACCCAGTACCAGAGGGGGAAAGGACAGTGTCTGACCCACTTTCCCATCCAGTACCAGAGGGGGAAAGGACAGTGTCTGACCCACTGACCCACCCAGTCCCAGAGGAGGAAAGGACAGTGTCTGACCCACTGACCCACCCAGTCCCAGAGGGGTAAGGACAGTGTCTGACCCACTGTCCCACCCAGTCCCAGAGGGGAAAAGGGCCATTTCTGACCCACTGACCACCCAAACCCAGAGGTGGAAACGACTGTGCCTGACATACTGTCCCACCCTGCCCCAGGGGGGAAAGGAGAGTGTCTGACCCACGGCCCCACCCAGTCCCAGAGGGAGAATGGACAGTGTCTGACCAATGCCCAATCAGTCCCAGAGGGGAAAGGACAGTGTCTGACCCCACTGTCCAACCCAGTCCCAGAGGGGGAAAGGACAGTGTCTGACCCACTGTCCCACCCAGTCCAGAGGGGGAAAGGACAGTGTCTGACCTACTGTCCCACCCAGTCCCAGAGGGGAAAAGGACAGTGTCTGACCCACTGTCCCACCCAGTACCAGAGGGGGAAAGGACAGTGTCTGACCCACTGTCCCACCCAGTCCCAGAGGGGAAAGGACAGTGTCTGACCCACTGTCCCACCCAGTCCCAGAGGGGGAAAGGACAGTGTCTGACCCACTGTCCCATCCAGTCCCAGAGCGGGAAAGGACAGTGTCTGACCCACTGTCCCATCCAGTCCCAGAGGGGGAAAGGACAGTGTCTGACCCACTGTCCCATCCAGTACCAGAGCGGGAAAGGACAGTGTCTGACCCACTGTCCCATCCAGTACCAGAGGGGGAAAGGACAGTGTCTGACCCACTGTCCCACCCAGTCCCAGAGGGGGAAAGGACAGTGTCTGACCCACTGTCCCAGCCAGTCCCAGAGGGGGAAAGGACAGTGTCTGTCCCACTGTCCCACCCAGTCCCAGAGCGGGAAAGGACAGTGTCTGACCCACTGTCCCACCCAGTCCCAGAGGGGGAAAGGACAGTGTCTGACCCACTGTCCCACCCAGTCCCAGAGGGGGAAAGGACAGTGTCTGACCCAACTGACCCACCCAGTCCCAGATGGGGAAAGGACAGTGTCTGACCCACTGTCCCACCCAGTCCCAGAGGGGGAAAGGACAGTGTCTGACCCACTGACCCACCCAGTCCCAGAGGGGGAAAGGACAGTGTCTGACCCACTGTCCCACCCAGTCCCAGAGGGGGAAAGGACAGTGTCTGACCCACTGTCCCACCCAGTCCCAGAGGGTAAAGGACAGTGTCTGACCCACTGTCCCACCCAGTCCCAGAGGGGGAAAGGACAGTGTCTGACCCACTGTCCCACCCAGTCCCAGAGGGGGAAAGTACAGTGTCTGACCCACTGTCCCACCCAGTCCCAGAGGGTGAATGGACAGTGTCTGACCCATTGTCCCATCCAGTACCAGAGGGGGAAAGTTGAGTGTCTGACCCACTGTCCCATCCAGTACCAGAGGGGGAAAGGACAGTTTCTGACCCACTGTCCCATCCAGTCCCAGAGGGGGAAAGTACAGTGTCTGACCCACTGTCCCACCCAGTCCCAGAGGGGAAAAGGGCCATTTCTGACCCACTGCCCAACCAGTCCCAGAAGGACAAAGGACAGTGTCTGACCCACTGTCCCACCCAGTGCCAGAAGGGGAAAGGACATTGTCTGACCCACTGCCCCACCCAGTCCCAGAGGGGAAAACGTCCATTTCTGACCCACTGCCCAACCAGTCCCAGAAGGACAAAGGACAGTGTTTGACCCACTGTCCCACCCAGTCCCAGAACGGGAAAGGACAGTGTCTGTCCCACTGTCCCACCCAGTCCCAAAGCGGGAAAGGACAGTGTCTGACCCACTGTCCCATCCAGTCCCAGAGGGGGAAAGGACAGTGTCTGACCCACTGTCCCATCCAGTCCCAGAGGGGGAAAGGACAGTGTCTGACCCACTGTCCCATCCAGTACCAGAGGGGGAAAGGACAGTGTCTGACCCACTGACCCACCCAGTCCCAGAGGGGAAAGGAAAGTGTCTGACCCACTGTCCCACCCAGTCCCAGAGGGGGAAAGTACAGTGTCTGACCCACTGTCCCACCCAGTCCCAGAGGGGGAAAGGAGAGTGTCTGACCCACTGACCCACCCAGTCCCAGAGGGGAAAGGACAGTGTCTGACCCACTGTCCCATCCAGTACCAGAGGGGGAAAGGACAGTGTCTGACCCACTGTCCCACCCAGTCCCAGAGGGGGAAAGGACAGTGTCTGACCCACTGTCCCACCCAGTCCCAGAGGGGAAAGGACAGTGTCTGACCCACTGTCCCACCCAGTCCCAGAGGGGAAAGGACAGTGTCTGACCCACTGTCCCATCCCAGTACCAGAGGGGGAAAGGACAGTGTCTGACCCACTGTCCCACCCAGTCCCAGAGGGGGAAAGGACAGTGTCTGACCCACTGTCCCATCCAGTACCAGAGGGGAAAAGGACAGTGTCTGACCCACTGTCCCACCCAGTCCCAGAGGGGGAAAGGACAGTGTCTGACCCACTGTCCCACCCAGTCCCAGAGGGGGAAAGGACAGTGTCTGACCCACTGTCCCACCCAGTCCCAGAGGGGGAAAGGACAGTGTCTGACCCACTGTCCCACCCAGTCCCAGAGGTGGAAAGGACAGTGTCTGACCACTGTCCCATCCTGTCCCAGAGGGGGAAAGGACAGTGTCTGACCCACTGACCCACCCAGTCCCAGAGGGGTAAGGACAGTGTCTGACCCACTGTCCCATCCAGTACCAGAGGGGGAAAGGTACAGTGTCTGACCCACTGTCCCACCCAGTCCCAGAGGGGAAAGGACAGTGTCTGACCCATTGTCCCACCCAGTCCCAGAGGGGGAAAGTACAGTGTCTGACCCACTGTCCCACCCAGTCCCAGAGCGGGAAAGGACAGTGTCTGACCCACTGACCCACCCAGTCCCAGAGGGGTAAGGACAGTGTCTGACCCACTGTCCCATCCAGTACCAGAGGGGGAAAGTACAGTGTCTGACCCACTGTCCCACCCAGTCGCAGAGGGGGAAAGGACAGTGTCTGACCCACTGTCCCACCCAGTCCCAGAGGGGGAAAGGACAGTGTCTGACCCACTGTCCCACCCAGTCCCAGAGCAGGAAAGGACAGTGTCTGACCCACTGTCCCATCCAGTACTAGAGGGGGAAAGGACAGTTTCTGACCCACTGACCCACCCAGTCCCAGAGGGGTAAGGACAGTGTCTGACCCACTGTCCCATCCAGTACCAGAGGGGGAAAGGACAGTGTCTGACCCACTGACCCACCCAGTCCCAGAGGAGGAAAGGACAGTGTCTGACCCACTGAAACACACAATCCCAGAGGGGTAAACGACTGTGCCTGACAAACTGTCCCACCCTGCCCCAGGGGGGAAAGGAGAGTGTCTGACCCACTGCCCCACCCAGTCCCAGAGGGAGAATGGACAGTGTCTGACCAATGCCCAGTCCCAGAGGGACAAAGGACAGTGTCTGACCCACTGACCCACCCAGTCCCAGAGGGGGAAAGGACAGTGTCTGACCCACTGTCCCAGCCAGTCCCAGAGGGGGAAAGGACACTGTCTGACTCATCGTCACACCCAGTCCAAGAGGGACAAAGGACAGTGTCTGACCCACTGCACAGGCCAGATTGGAAGAGGACAGTGTCTGACCCACTGACTCACCAAGCCCCAGATGCAGAAAGGACAGTGCCAGACCTACTGACCCACCCAGACCCAGAGTGGGAAAGCACAGTGTCTTACCCATTGACTCAGACAGTCACAGTGGAGGAAAGGACAGTGTCTGACCTACTGCCCAGTGCCAGAGCGGAAAAGTGCATTTACTGATCCACTGTCCTATTCAGTCCCCGAAAGTGAAAGCACAGTGTCTGACCCACTGTCCCACTCAGTCCCAGAGGGGGAAAGGACAGTGTCTGACCCACTGACCCACCCAGTCCCAGATGGGTAAGGACAGTGTCTGACCCACTGTCCCATCCAGTACCAGAGGGGGAAAGGACAGTGTCTGACCCACTGACCCACCCAGTCCCAGAGGAGGAAAGGACATTGACCCACTGACCCACCCAGACCCAGAGGTGGAAAGGACACGGCCTGACCCACTGTCCCAGCCAGTCCCAGAGGGGGCAAGGACAGCATCTGACCGACTGTGCCACCCCAGTCCCAGTGCAGGAAAGGACACTGTCTGACCCACTGTCCCACCCAGTACCATAGGGGTAAAGGACAGTGTCTGTCCCACTGTCCTATCCAGTCCCAGAGGGGGAAAGGACCGTTTCTGACCCAACCGACCCACCCAGTCCCAGATGGGGAAAGGACAGTGTCTGACCCACTGTCCCACCCAGTCCCAGGGGGGAAAGGAGAGTGTCTGACCCACTGCCCCACCCAGTCCCAGAGGGAGAATGGACAGTGTCTGACCAATGCCCAGTCCCAGAGGGACAAAGGACAGTGTCTGACCCACTGACCCACCCAGTCCCAGAGGGGGAAAGGACAGTGTCTGACCCACTGTCCCACCCAGTCCCAGAGCAGGAAAGGACAGTGTCTGACCCACTGTCCCATCCAGTACTAGAGGGGGAAAGGACAGTGTCTGACCCACTGACCCACCCAGTCCCAGAGGGGTAAGGACAGTGTCTGACCCACTGTCCCATCCAGTACCAGAGGGGGAAAGGACAGTGTCTGACCCACTGACCCACCCAGTCCCAGAGGAGGAAAGGACAGTGTCTGACCCACTGAAACACCCAATCCCAGAGGGGTAAGGACAGTGTCTGACCCACTGTCCCACACAGTCCCAGAGGGGAAAAGGGCCATTTCTGACCCACTGCCCACCCAATCCCAGAGGTGGAAACGACTGTGCCTGACAAACTGTCCCACCCTGCCCCACGGGGGAAAGGAGAGTGTCTGACCCACTGTCCCACTCAGTCCCAGAGGGAGAATGGACAGTGTCTGACCAATGCCCAATCTCAGAGGGGGAATGGACAGTGTCTGACCCACTGCCCAGTCCAAGAGGGACAAAGGACAGTGTCTGACCCACTGCACAGGCCAGATGGGAAGAGGACAGTGTCTGACCCACTGACTCACCAAGCCCCAGGTGCAGAAAGGACAGTGCCAGACCTACTGACCCACCCAGACCCAGAGTGGGAAAGCACAGTGTCTTACCCATTGACTCAGACAGTCACAGTGGAGGAAAGTACAGTGTCTGACCTACTGCCCAGTGCCAGATCGGAAAAGTGCATTTACTGATCCACTGTCCTATTCAGTCCCCGAAAGTGAAAGCACAGTGAATGACCCACTTTCCTACTCAGTCCCAGAGGGGGAAAGGACAGTGTCTGACCCACTGTCCCATCCAGTACCAGAGGGGGAAAGTACAGTGTCTTACCCACTGTCCCACCCAGTCCCAGAGGGGGAAAGGACAGTGTCTGACCCACTGACCCACCCAGTCCCAGAGGGGTAAGGACAGTGTCTGACCCACTGTCCCATCCAGTACCAGAGGGGGAAAGGACAGTGTCTGACCCACTGACCCACCCAGTCCCAGAGGGGGAAAGGACAGTGTCTGACCCACTGACCCACCCAGTCCCAGAGGGGTAAGGACAGTGTCTGACCCACTGTCCCATCCAGTACCAGAGGGGGAAAGGACAGTGTCTGACCCACTGACCCACCCAGTCCCAGAGGAGGAAAGGACATTGACCCACTGACCCACCCAGACCCAGAGGTGGAAAGGACAGGGCCTGACCCACTGTCCCAGCCAGTCCCAGAGGGGGCAAGGACAGCAGTCTGACCCGACTGTGCCACCCCAGTCCCAGTGCAGGAAAGGACACTGTCTGACCACTGTCCCAGCCAGTCCCAGAGGGGGCAAGGACAGCATCTGACCGACTGTGCCACCCCAGTCCCAGTGCAGGAAAGGACACTGTCTGACCCACTGTCCCACCCAGTACCAGAGGGGGAAAGGACAGTGTCTGTCCCACTGTCCCACCCAGTCCCAGAGGGGGAAAGGACAGTGTCTGACCCAACTGACCCACCCAGTCCCAGATGGGGAAAGGACAGTGTCTGACCCACTGTCCCACCCAGTCCCAGAGGGTAAAGGACAGTGTCTGACCCACTGAGCCACCCATTCCCAGAGGGGGAAAGGACAGTGTCTGACCCACTGTCTCACCCAGTCCCAGAGGGGGAAAGGACAGTGTCTCACCTACTGTCCCACCCAGTCCCAGAGGGTAAAGGACAGTGTCTGACCCACTGTCCCACCCAGTCCCAGAGGGGGAAAGGAGAGTGTCTGACACACTGTCCCACTCAGTCCCAGAGGGGGAAAGTACAGTGTCTGACCCACTGTCCCACCCAGTCCCAGAGGGTGAATGGACAGTGTCTGACCCCCTGTCCAATCCAGTACCAGAGGGGGAAAGTTCAGTGTCTGACCCACTGTCCCATCCAGTACCAGAGGGGGAAAGGACAGTGTCTGACCCATTGTCCCATCCAGTCCCAGAGGGGGAAAGTACAGTGTCTGACCCACTGTCCCACCCAGTCCCACAGGGGAAAAGGGCCATTTCTGACCCACTGCCCAACCAGTCCCAGAAGGACAAAGGACAGTGTCTGACCCACTGTCCCACCCAGTGCCAGAGGGGAAAGGACATTGTCTGACCCACTGCCCCACCCAGTCCCAGAGGGGAAAAGGGCCATTTCTGACCCACTGCCCAACCAGTCCCAGAAGGACAAAGGACAGTGTTTGACCCACTGTCCCACCCAGTCCCAGAACGGGAAAGGACAGTGTCTGTCCCACTGTCCCACCCAGTCCCAAAGCGGGAAAGGACAGTCTCTGACCCACTGTCCCATCCAGTACCAGAGGGGGAAAGGACAGTTTCTGACCCACTGTCCCATCCAGTCCCAGAGGGGGAAAGGACAGTGTCTGACCCACTGTCCCATCCAGTACCAGAGGGGGAAAGGACAGTGTCTGACCCACTGTCCCACCCAGTCCCAGAGGGGGAAAGGACAGTGTCTGACCCACTGTCCCACCCAGTACCAGAGGGGGAAAGGACAGTGTCTGTCCCACTGTCCCACCCAGTCCCAGAGGGGGAAAGGACAGTGTCTGACCCACTGACCCACCCAGTCCCAGAGGGGTAAGGACAGTGTCTGACCCACTGTCCCATCCAGTACCAGAGGGGGAAAGGACAGTGTCTGACCCACTGTCCCACCCAGTCCCAGAGGGGGAAAGGACAGTGTCTGACCCACTGTCCCACCCAGTCCCAGAGGGGGAAAGGACAGTGTCTGACCCACTGTCCCACCCAGTCCCAGAGCGGGAAAGGGACAGTGTCTGACCCACTGTCCCATCCAGTACCAGAGGGGGAAAGGACAGTGTCGACCCACTGACCCACCCAGTCCCAGAGGAGTAAGGACAGTGTCCTGACCCTACTGTCCCATCCAGTACCAGAGGGGAAAGGACAGTGTCTGACCCACTGACCCACCCAGTCCCAGAGGAGGAAAGGACAGTGTCTGACCCACTGTCCCACCCAGGTCCCAGAGCGGGAAAGAACGAGTGTCTGACCCACTGTCCCACCCATCCCAGAGGGGGAAAAGGGCCAGTTTCTGACCCACTGCCCACCCAAGTCCGCAGAGGTGAAACGACTGTGGCCTGACATCTGTCCCACCCTGCCCCAGGGGGAAAGGAAGTGTCTGACCCACTGCCCTCACCCAGTCCCAGAGGGAGAATGGACGTGTCTGACCCAATGCCAAGTCCCAGAGGGGACAAAGACAGTGGTCTGACCCACTGACCCACCCAGGTCCCAGAGGGGGGAAAGGACATGTCTGACCCACTGTCCCATCCAGTCCCAGAGGGGGCAAAGGGACAGTGTCTGACCGACTGTGCCACCCAGTCCCAGAGGGAAAGGACAGTGTCTGACCCACTGTCCCACCCAGTCCCAGAGGGGGAAAGGACAGTGTCTGACCCACTGTCCCACCCAGTCCCAGAGGGGGAAAGGACAGTGTCTGACCCACTGTCCCACCCAGTCCCAGATGGGGAAAGGACAGTGTCTGACCCACTGTCCCACCCAGTCCCAGAGGGTAAAGGACAGTGTCTGACCCACTGACCCACCCAGTCCCAGAGGGGGAAAGGACAGTGTCTGACCCACTGTCCCACCCAGTCCCAGAGGGGGAAAGGACAGTGTCTGACCCACTGTCCCACCCAGTCCCAGAGGGGAAAGGACAGTGTCTGACCCACTGTCCCATCCCAGTCCCAGAGGGGGAAAGGACAGTGTCTGACCCACTGTCCCATCCAGTCCCAGAGGGGGAAAGTACAGTGTCTGACCCACTGTCCCACCCAGTACCCAGAGGGGGAAAGGACAGTGTCTGACCCACTGTCCCATCCAGTCCCAGAGGGGGAAAGTACAGTGTCTGACCCACTGTCCCATCCAGTACCAGAGGGGGAAAGGACAGTGTTTGACCCACTGTCCCATCCCAGTCCCAGAGGGGGAAAGGACAGTGTCTGACCCACTGTCCCATCCAGTACCAGAGGGGGAAAGGACAGTGTCTGACCCACTGTCCCATCCAGTACCAGAGGGGGAAAGGACAGTGTCTGACCCACTGTCCCATCCAGTCCCAGAGGGGGAAAGGACAGTGTCTGACCCACTGTCCCATCCAGTACCAGAGGGGGAAAGGACAGTGTCTGACCCACTGTCCCATCCAGTACCAGAGGGGGAAAGGACAGTGTCTGACCCACTGACCCACCCAGTCCCAGAGGGGTAAGGACAGTGTCTGACCCACTGTCCCATCCAGTACCAGAGGGGGAAAGGACAGTGTCTGACCCACTGACCCACCCAGTCCCAGAGGGGGAAAGGACAGTGTCTGACCCACTGTCCCATCCAGTACCAGAGGGGGAAAGTACAGTGTCTTACCCACTGTCCCACCCAGTCCCAGAGGGGGAAAGGACAGTGTCTGACCCACTGACCCACCCAGTCCCAGAGGGGTAAGGACAGTGTCTGACCCACTGTCCCATCCAGTACCAGAGGGGGAAAGTACAGTGTTTGACCCAAAGTCCCACCCAGTCCCAGAGGGGGAAAGGACAGTGTCTGACCCACTGTTCCACCCAGTCCCAGAGGGGGAAAGGACAGTGTCTGACCCACTGTCCCACCCAGTCCCAGAGCGGGAAAGGACAGTGTCTGACCCACTGCCCCATCCAGTACCAGAGGGGGAAAGGACAGTGTCTGACCCACTGACCCACCCAGTCCCAGAGGGGTAAGGACAGTGTCTGACCCACTGTCCCATCCAGTACCAGAGGGGGAAAGGACAGTGTCTGACCCCCTGACCCACCCAGTCCCAGAGGAGGATAGGACAGTTTCTGACCTACTGACCCACCCAGTCCCAGAGGGGTAAGGACAGTGTCTGACCCACTGTCCCACCCAGTCCCAGAGGGGAAAGGACAGTGTCTGACCCACTGTCCCACCCAGTCCCAGAGGGGAAAGGACAGTGTCTGACCCACTGCCACCAGTCCCAGAGGGGGAAAGGACAGTGTCTGACCCACTGTCCCACCCAGTCCCAGAGGGGAAAGGACAGTGTCTGACCCACTGTCCCAACCAGTCCCAGAGGGGGAAAGGACAGTGTCTGACCACTGTCCCACCCAGTCCCAGAGGGGAAAGACAGTGTCTGACCACTGTCCCACCCAGTCCCAGAGGGGAAAGGACAGTGTCTGACCCACTGTCCCACCAGTCCCAGAGGAGGAAAGGACAGTGTCTGACCCACTGTCCCACCCAGTCCAGAGGGGGAAAGGACAGTGTCTGACCCACTGTCCCACCCAGTCCCAGAGGGGAAAGGACAGTTTCTGACCACTGTCCCACCCAGTCCCAGAGGGGAAAGGACAGTGTCTGACCCACTGTCCCACCCAGTCCCAGAGGGGGAAAGGACAGTGTCTGACCCACTGTCCCACCCAGTACCAGAGGGGAAAGGACAGTGTCTGACCCACTGTCCCACCCAGTCCCAGAGGGGTAAAGGACAGTGTCTGACCCACTGTCCCACCCAGTCCCAGAGGGGGAAAGGACAGTGTCTGACCCACTGTCCCACCCAGTCCCAGAGGGGGAAAGGACAGTGTCTGACCCACTGTCCCACCCAGTCCCAGAGGGGAAAGGACAGTGTCTGACCCACTGTCCCATCCAGTCCCAGAGGGGGAAAGGACAGTGTCTGACCCACTGTCCCACCAGTCCCAGAGGGGGAAAGGACAGTGTCTGACCCACTGTCCCACCCAGTCCCAGAGGGGGAAAGGACAGTGTCTGACCCACTGTCCCATCCAGTACCAGAGGGGGAAAGGACAGTGTCTGACCCACTGTCCCATCCAGTCCAGAGGGGGAAAGGACAGTGTCTGACCCACTGTCCCATCCCAGTACCAGAGGGGGAAAGGACAGTGTCTGACCCACTGTCCCATCCAGTACCAGAGGGGGAAAGGACAGTGTCTGACCCACTGTCCCATCCAGTACCAGAGGGGGAAAGGACAGTGTCTGACCCACTGTCCCATCCAGTACCAGAGGGGGAAAGGACAGTGTCTGACCCACTGTCCCATCCAGTCCCAGAGGGGAAAGGACAGTGTCTGACCCACTGTCCCATCCAGTCCCAGAGGGGGAAAGGACAGTGTCTGACCCACTGTCCCACCCAGTCCCAGAGGGGGAAAGGACAGTGTCTGACCCACTGACCCACCCAGTCCCAGAGGGGTAAGGACAGTGTCTGACCCACTGTCCCATCCAGTACCAGAGGGGGAAAGTACAGTGTCTGACCCACTGTCCCACCCAGTCCCAGAGGGGGAAAGGACAGTGTCTGACCCACTGTCCCACCCAGTCCCAGAGGGGGAAAGGACAGTGTCTGACCCACTGTCCCACCCAGTCCCAGAGGGGGAAAGGACAGTGTCTGACCCACTGTTCCACCCAGTCCCAGAGGGGGAAAGGACAGTGTCTGACCCACTGTCCCACCCAGTCCCAGAGCGGGAAAGGACAGTGTCTGACCCACTGTCCCATCCAGTACCAGAGGGGGAAAGGACAGTGTCTGACCCACTGACCCACCCAGTCCCAGAGGGGTAAGGACAGTGTCTGACCCACTGTCCCATCCAGTACCAGAGGGGGAAAGGACAGTGTCTGACCCCCTGACCCACCCAGTCCCAGAGGAGGATAGGACAGTTTCTGACCTACTGACCCACCCAGTCCCAGAGGGGTAAGGTCAGTGTCTGACCCACTGTCCCACCCAGTCCCAGAGGGGAAAAGGGCCATTTCTGACCCACTGCCCACCCAATCCCAGAGGTGGAAACGACTGTGCCTGACATACTGTCCCACCTTGCCCCAGGGGGGAAAGGAGAGTGTCTGACCCACTGCCCCACCCAGTCCCAGAGGGAGAATGGACGGTGTCTGACCCACTGACCCACCCAGTCCCAGAGGGGGAAAGGACAGTGTCTGACCCACTGTCCCACCCAGACCCAGAGGTGGAAAGCACAGTGTCTGACCCACTGTCCCATCCAGTCCCAGAGGGGGAAAGGACAGTGTCTGACCACTGTCCCAACCAGTCCCAGAGGGAAAGGACAGTGTCTTGACCCACTGTCCCACCCAGTCCCAGAGGGGGAAAGGACAGTGTCTGACCCACTGTCCACCCAGTCCCAGAGGGGGAAAGGACAGTGTCTGACCCACTGTCCCACCCAGTCCAGAGGGGGAAAGGACAGTGTCTGACCCACTGTCCCACCCAGTCCCAGAGGGGAAAGGACAGTGGTCTGACCCACTGTCCCACCAGTACCAGAGGGGGAAAGGACAGTGTCTGACTCACTGTCTCATCCAGTCCCAGAGGGGGAAAGGACAGTGTCTGACCCACTGTCCCATCCAGTACCAGAGGGGGAAAGTACAGTGTCTGACCCACTGTCCCACCCAGTCCCAGAGGGGGAAAGGACAGTGTCTGACCGACTGTTCCACCCAGTCCCAGAGGGGGAAGGACAGGTGTCTGACCCACGTCCCACCAGTCCCAGAGGGGAAAGGACAGTGTCTGACCCACTGTCCCACCCAGTCCCAGAGGGGAAAGGACAGTGTCTGACCCACTGTCCCACCCAGTCCCAGAGGGGAAAGGACAGTGTCTGACCCACTGTCCCACCCAGTCCCAGAGGGGAAAGGACAGTGTCTGACCCACTGTCCCACCCAGTCCCAGAGGGGAAAGGACAGTGTCTGACCCACTGTCCCACCCAGTCCCAGAGGGAGAAAGGACAGTGTCTGACCCACTGTCCCAGTCCCAGAGGGGAAAGGACAGTGTCTGACCCACTGTCCCACCCAGTCCCAGAGGGGGAAAGGACAGTGTCTGACCCACTGTCCCACCCAGTCCCAGAGCGGGAAAGGACAGTGTCTGACCCACTGTCCCACCCAGTCCCAGAGGGGTAAGGAGAGTGTCTGACCCACTGTCCCACCCAGTCCCAGAGGGGTAAGGACAGTGCCTGACCCACACTCCCATCCAGCACCAGAGGGGGAAAGGACAGTGTCTGACCCACTGGACCACCCAGTCCCAGAGGGGAGAAGGACAGGTCTGACCCACTGTCCCACCCAGTCCCAGAGGGGAAAGGACAGTGCTGACCCACTGTCCACCAGTCCAGAGGGGGAAAGGACAGTGTCTGACCCACTGTCCCACCAGTCCAGAGGGGAAAGGACAGTGTCTGACCCACTGTCCCACCCAGTCCCAGAGGGTGAAAGGACAGTGTCTGACCCACTGTCCCATCCCAGTACCAGAGGGGGAAAGGACAGTGTCTGACCCACTGTCCCATCCAGTCCCAGAGACGGGAAAGGACAGTGTCTGACCCACTGTCCCATCCAGTACCAAGCGGGGAAAGGACAGTTTCTGACCCACTGTCCCATCCAGTACCAGAGGGGGAAAGGACAGTGTCTGACGCACTGTCCCATCCAGTACCAGAGGGGGAAAGGACAGTGTCTGACCCACTGACCCACCCAGTCCCAGAGGAGGAAAGGACATTGACCCACTGACCCACCCAGACCCAGAGGTGGAAAGGACAGGGCCTGACCCACTGTCCCAGCCAGTCCCAGAGGGGGCAAGGACAGCTTCTGACCGACTGTGCCACCCCAGTCCCAGTGCAGGAAAGGACACTGTCTGACCCACTGTCCCACCAAGTCCCAGAGGGGGAAAGGACAGTGTCTGTCCCACTGTCCCACCCAGTCCCAGAGGGGGAAAGGACAGTGTCTGTCCCAACTGACCCACCCAGTCCCAGATGGGGAAAGGACAGTGTCTGACCCACTGACCCACCCAGTCCCAGAGGGTAAAGGACAGTGTCTGACCCACTGAGCCACCCAGTCCCAGAGGGGGAAAGGACAGTGTCTGACCCACTGTCTCACCCAGTCCCCTAGATGGAAAGTACAGTGTCTCACCTACTGTCCCACCCAGTCCCAGAGGGTAAAGGACAGTGTCTGACCCACTGTCCCACCCAGTCCCAGAGGGGGAAAGGACAGTTTCTGACGCACTGTCCCATCCAGTACCAGAGGGGGAAAGGAGAGTGTCTGACCCACTGTCCCATCCAGTACCAGAGGGGGAAAGGACAGTGTCTGACCCACTGACCCACCCAGTCCCAGAGGGGTAAGGACAGTGTCTGACCCACTGTCCCATCCAGTACCAGAGGGGGAAAGGACAGTGTCTGACCCACTGTCCCATCCAGTCCCAGAGGAGGAAAGGACAGTGTCTGACCCACTGTCCCTTCCAGTACCAGAGGGGGAAAGGTCAGTGTCTGACCCACTGACCCACCCAGTCCCAGAGGGGTAAGGACAGTGTCTGACCCACTGTCCCATCCAGTACCAGAGGGGGAAAGTACAGTGTCTGACCCACTGTCCCACCCAGTCCCTGAGGGGGAAAGGACAGTGTCTGACCCACTGTCCCACCCAGTCCCAGAGCGGGAAATGACAGTGTCTGACCCACTGTCCCATCCAGTACCAGCGGGGGAAAGGACATTGTCTGACCCAATGACCCTCCCAGTCCCAGAGGGGTAAGGACAGTGTCTGACCCACTGTCCCATCCAGTACCAGAGGGGGAAAGGAGAGTGTCTGACCCACTGACCCACCCAGTACCAGAGGAGGAAAGGACAGTGTCTGAACTACTGACCCACCCAGTCCCAGAGGGGTAAGGACAGTGTCTGACCCACTGTCCCACCCAGTCCCAGAGGGGAAAAGGGCCATTTCTGACCCACTGCCCACCCAATCCCAGAGGTGGAAACGACTGTGCCTGACATACTGTCCCACCCTGCCCCAGGGGGGAAAGGAGAGTGTCTGACCCACTGCCCCACCCAGTCCCAGAGGGAGAATGGACAGTGTCTGACCAATGCCCAGTCCCAGAGGGACAAAGGACAGTGTCTGACCCTCTGACCCACCCAGTCCCAGAGGGGAAAGGACAGTGTCTGACCCACTGTCCCCATCCAGTACCAGAGGGGGAAAGGCAGTGTCTGACCCACTGCCCCATCCAGTACCAGAGGGGAAAGGACAGTGTCTGACCCATTGTCCCACCCAGTCCCAGAGTGGAAGGACAGTGTCTGACCCACTGTCCCATCCAGTACCCAGAGCGGGAAAGGACAGTGTCTGACCCAATGTCCCATCCAGTACCAGAGGGGGAAAGGACAGTGTCTGACCCACTGTCCCCATCCCAGTCCCAGAGGGGGAAAGGACAGTGTCTGACCCACTGTCCCATCCCAGTACCAGAGGGGAAGGACAGTGTCTGACCCACTGTCCCACTCCAGTACCAGAGGGGGAAAGGACAGTGTCTGACCCACTGTCCCACCCAGTCCCCAGAGGGGGAAAGGACAGTGTCTGACCCACTGTCCCACCCAGTCCCAGAGGGGAAAGGACAGTGTCTGACCCCACTGTCCCACCCTAGTCCCCAGAGGGGGAAAGGGACAGTGTCTGACCCACTGTCCCATCCAGTACCAGAGGGGAAAGGACAGTGTCCTGACCCACTGTCCCATCCAGTCCCAGAGGGGAAAGGACAGTGTCTGACCCACTGTCCCACCCAGTCCCAGAGGGGAAAGGACAGTTGTCTGACCCACTGTCCCATCCAGTACCAGAGGGGGAAAGGACAGTGTCTGACCCACTGTCCCACCCAGTCCCAGAGGGGGAAAGGACAGTGTCTGACCCACTGACCCACCCAGTCCCAGAGGGGAAAGGGACAGTGTCTGACCCACTGTCCCACCCAGTCCCAGAGGGGGAAAGGACAGTGTCTGACCCACTGGCCACCCAGTCCCAGAGGGGAAAGGACAGTGTCTGACACACTGTCCCACCCAGTCCCAGAGGGGAAAGGACAGTGTCTGACCCACTGTCCCATCCAGTACCAGAGGGGGAAAGGACAGTGTCTGACCCACTGCCCCACCCAGTCCCAGAGGGGGAAAGGAGAGTGTCTGACCCACTGTCCCACCCAGTACCAGAGGGGGAAAGTACAGTGTCTGACCCACTGACCCAACCAGTCCCAGAGGGGTAAGGACAGTGTCTGACCCACTGTCCCATCCAGTACCAGCGGGGGAAAGTACAGTGTCTGACCCACTGTCCCACCCAGTCCCTGAGGGGGAAAGGACAGTGTCTGACCCACTGTTCCACCCAGTCCCAGAGGGGGAAAGGACAGTGTCTGACCCACTGTCCCACCCAGTCCCAGAGCGGGAAAGGACAGTGTCTGACACACTGTCCCATCCAGTACCAGCGGGGGAAAGGACATTGTCTGACCCACTGACCCTCCCAGTCCCAGAGGGGTAAGGACAGTGTCTGACCCACTGTCCCATCCAGTACCAGAGGGGGAAAGGACAGTGTCTGACCCACTGACCCACCCAGTCCCAGAGGAGGAAAGGACAGTGTCTGACCCACTGACCCACCCAGTCCCAGAGGGGTAAGGACAGTGTCTGACCCACTGTCCCACCCAGTCCCAGAGGGTGAATGGACAGTGTCTGACACACTGTCCCATCCAGTACCAGAGGGGGAAAGGTCAGTGTCTGACCCACTGTCCCATCCAGTACCAGAGGGGGAAAGGACAGTGTCTGACCCACTGTCCCATCCAGTACCAGAGCGGGAAAGGACAGTGTCTGACCCACTGTCCCATCCAGTCCCAGAGGAGGAAAGGACAGTGTCTGACCCACTGTCCCATCCAGTACCAGAGGGGGAAAGGACAGTGTCTGACCCACTGACCCACCCAGTCCCAGAGGGGTAAGGACAGTGTCTGACCCACTGTCCCATCCAGTACCAGAGGGGGAAAGTACAGTGTCTGACCCACTGTCCCACCCAGACCCAGAGGGGGAAAGGACAGTGTCTGACCCACTGTTCCACCCAGACCCAGAGGGGGAAAGGACAGTGTCTGACCAACTGTCTCACCCAGTCCCAGAGGGTGAATGGACAGTGTCTGACCCACTGTCCCATCCAGTACCAGAGGGGGAAAGGACAGTGTCTGACCCACTGTCCCATCCAGTACCAGAGGGGGAAAGGACAGTGTCTGACCCACTGTCCCATCCAGTACCAGAGGGGGAAAGGACAGTGTCTGACCCACTGTCCCATCCAGTACCAGAGGGGGAAAGGACAGTGTCTTTCCCACTGTCCCATCCAGTCCCAGAGGAGGAAAGGACAGTGTCTGACCCACTGTCCCATCCAGTACCAGAGGGGGAAAGGACAGTGTCTGACCCACTGTCCCACCCAGTCCCAGAGGGGGAAAGGACAGTGTCTGACCCACTGTCCCATCCAGTACCAGAGGGGGAAAGGACAGTGTCTGACCCACTGTCCCTCCCAGTCCCAGAGGGGGAAAGGACAGTGTCTGACCCACTGTCCCATCCAGTACCAGAGGGGGAAAGGAACAGTGTCTGTCCCACTGTCCCACCCAGTCCCAGAGCGGGAAAGGACAGTGTCTGACCCACTGTCCCATCCAGTACCAGAGGGGGAAAGTACAGTGTCTGACCCACTGTCCCACTCAGTCCCAGAGGGGGAAAGGACAGTGTCTGACCCACTGTCCCACCCAGTCCCAGAGGGGGAAAGGACAGTGTCTGACCCACTGTCCCACCCAGTCCCAGAGGGTGAAAGGACAGTGTCTGACCCACTGTCCCATCCAGTACCAGAGGGGTAAGGACAGTGTCTGTCCCACTGTCCCACCCAGTCTCAGAGGGGGAAAGGACAGTGTCTGACCCACTGTCCCATCCAGTACCAGAGGGGGAAAGGACAGTGTCTGACCCACTGTCCCACCCAGTCCCAGAGGGGGAAAGGACAGTGTCTGACCCACTGTCCCACCAGTACCAGAGGGGAAAAGGACAGTGTCTGACCCACTGTCCCACCCAGTCCCAGAGGGTGAAAGGACAGTGTCTGACCCACTGTCCACCCAGTCCCAGAGGGGGAAAGGGACATTGTCTGACCCACTGTCCCATCCAGTCCAGAAGGACAAAGGACAGTGTCTGACCCACTGTCCCACCCAGTGCCAGAGGGGGGAAAGGACATTGTCTGACCCACTGCCCACCCAGTCCCAGAGGGGGAAAAGGGCCCATTTCTGACCCACTGCCCAACCAGTCCCAGAAGGGGACAAAGGACAGTGTCTGACCCACTGTCCCACCCAGTCCCAGAACGGGGAAAGGACAGTGTCTGACCCACTGTCCCACCCAGTCCCAGAGGGGGGGGAAAGGACAGTGTCTGACCCACTGTCCCACCCAGTCCCAGAGGGGAAGGACAGTGTCCTTGGACCCACTGTCCCATCCAGTCCCAGAGGGGGAATGGAGAGTGTCTGAACCCACTTGTCCCATCCAGTACCAGAGGGGGAAAGGACAGTGTCTGACCCACTGTCCCACCCAGTCCCAGAGTGGGGAAGGACAGTGTCTGACCCACTGTCCGCCATCCAGTACCAGAGGGGGAAAGTACAGTGTCTGACCCACTGTCCCATCCCAGGTCCCAGAGGGGGAAAGGACAGTGTCTGACCCACTGTCCCATCCCAGTACCAGAGGGGAAAGGACAGTGTCTGACCCACTGTCCATCCAGTACCAGAGGGGGAAAGGACAGTGTCTGACCCACTGTCCCACCCAGTCCCAGAGGAGGAAAGGACAGTGTCTGACCCACTGTCCCACCCAGTCCCAGAGCGGGGAAAGGACAGTGTCTGACCCACTGTCCCATCCAGTCCCCAGAGGGGGAAAGGACAGTGTCTGACCGCACTGTCCACCCAGTCCCAGAGGGGAAAGGACAGTGTCTGACCCACTGTCCCACCAGTACCAGAGGGGGAAAGGGACAGTGTCTGACCCACTGACCCACCCAGTCCCAGAGGGGAAGGGACAGTTTGACACCACTGACCCACCCAGTACCCAGAGGGGGAAAGGACAGTGTCTGACCCACTGTCCCACCCAGTCCCAGAGGGGGAAAGGACAGTCTGACCCACTGGACCCACCCAGTCCAGATGTGGAGAGGACAGTGGTCTGACCCACTGTCCCACCCAGTCCCAGAGGGGGAAAGGACAGTGTCTGACCCACTGTCCCACCCAGTCCCAGAGGGGAAAGGACAGTGTCTGACCCACTGTCCCACCCAGTCCCAGAGGGGGAAAGGACAGTGTCTGACCCACTGTCCCACCCAGTCCCAGAGGGGAAAGGACAGTGTCTGACCCACTGTCCCACCAGTCCCAGAGGGGGAAAGGACAGTGTCTGACCCACTGTCCCATCCAGTACCAGAGGGGGAAAGGACAGTGTCTGACCCACTGTCCCACCCAGTCCCAGAGGGGGAAAGGACAGTGTCTGACCCACTGTCCCATCCAGTCCCAGAGGGGGAAAGGACAGTGTCTGACCCACTGTCCCATCCAGTACCAGAGGGGAAAGGACAGTGTCTGACCCACTGTCCCACCCAGTACCAGAGGGGGAAAGGACAGTGTCTGACCCACTGTCCCACCCAGTCCCAGAGGGGAAAGGACAGTGTCTGACCCACTGTCCCACCAGTCCCAGAGGGGAAAGGACAGTGTCTGACCCACTGTCCCACCAGTCCCAGAGGGGAAAGGACAGTGTCTGACCCACTGTCCCACCCAGTCCCAGAGGGGGAAAGGACAGTGTCTGACCCACTGTCCCACCCAGTCCCAGAGGGGAAAGGACAGTGTCTGACCCACTGTCCCACCAGTACCAGAGGGACAAAGGACAGTGTCTGACCCACTGTCCCACCCAGTACCAGAGGGGGAAAGGACAGTGTCTGACCCACTGTCCCATCCAGTACCAGAGGGGGAAAGGACAGTGTCTGACCCACTGTCCCACCCAGTCCCAGAGGGTGAATGGACAGTGTCTGACCCACTGTCCCATCCAGTACCAGAGGGGGAAAGGACAGTGTCTGACCCACTGTCCCACCCAGTCCCAGAGGGGGAAAGGACAGTGTCTGACCCACTGTCCCACCCAGTCCCAGAGGGGGAAAGGACAGTGTCTGACCCACTGTCCCATCCAGTCCCAGAGGGGGAAAGTACAGTGTCTGACCCACTGTCCCATCCAGTCCCAGAAGGACAAAGGACAGTGTCTGACCCACTGTCCCACCCAGTGCCAGAATGGGAAAGGACATTGTCTGACCCACTGCCCCACCCAGTCCCAGAGGTGGAAAGGACAGTGTCTGACCCACTGCCCCACCCAGTCCCAGAGGGGAAAGGACAGTGTCTGACCCACTGTCCCACCCAGTCCCAGAGGGGGAAAGGACAGTGTCTGACCCACTGACCCACCAGTCCCAGAGGGGAAAGGACCAGTGTCTGACCCACTGTCCCACCAGTCCCAGAGGGGAAAGGACAGTGTCTGACCCAATGACCCACCCAGTCCCAGAAGGGTAAGGACAGTGTCTGACCCACTGTCCCATCCAGTCCCAGAGGGGAAAGGACAGTGTCTGACCCACTGTCCCACCCAGTCCCAGAGGGGAAAGGACAGTGTCTGACCCACTGTCCCACCCAGTCCCAGAGGTGAAAGGACAGTGTCTGACCCACTGTCCCATCCAGTACCAGAGGGGGAAAGGACAGTGTCTGACCCCACTGTCCCATCCAGTCCCAGAGGGGAAAGGACAGTGTCTGACCCACTGTCCCACTCCAGTCCCAGAGGGGGAAAGGACAGTGTCTGACCCACTGTCCCACCCAGTCCCAGAGGGGGAAAGGACAGTGTCTGACCCACTGTCCCACCCAGTCCCAGAGGGGGAAAGGACAGTGTCTGACCCACTGTCCCACCCAGTCCCAGAGGGGAAAGGACAGTGTCTGACCCACTGTCCCACCCAGTACCAGAGGGGGAAAGGACAGTGTCTGACCCACTGACCCACCCAGTCCCAGAGGGTAAGGACAGTGTCTGACCCACTGACCCACCCAGTACCCAGAGGGGGAAAGGACAGTGTCTGACCCACTGTCCCACCCAGTCCCAGAGGGGGAAAGGACAGCATCTGACCCACTGGTCCCACCCAGTCCCAGAGGAGGAAAGGACAGCTGTCTGACCCACTGTCCCACCCAGTCCCAGACGGGAAAGGACAGTGTCTGACCCACTGTCCCACCCAGTACCAGAGGGGAAAGGACAGTGTCTGACCCACTGTCCCACCCAGTCCCAGAGGGGGAAAGGACAGTGTCTGACCCACTGTCCCACCCAGTCCCAGAGGGGGAAGGACAGTGTCTGACCCACTGTCCCATCCAGTACCAGAGGGGGAAAGGACAGTGTCTGACCCACTGTCCCACTCCAGTCCCAGAGGGGGAAAGGACAGTGTCTGACCCACTGTCCCACCCAGTCCCAGAGGGGGAAAGGACAGTGTCTGACCCACTGTCCCACCCAGTCCCAGAGCGGGAAAGGACAGTGTCTGACCCACTGTCCCATCCAGTACCAGAGGGGGAAAGGACAGTGTCTGACCCACTGTCCCATCCCAGTACCAGAGGGGAAAGGACAGTGTCTGACCCACTTTCCCATCCACTACCAGAGGGGGAAAGGACAGTGTCTGACCCACTGCCCCACCCAGTCCCAGAGGGGAAAAGGACAGTGTCTGACCCCACTGTCCCACCCAGTCCCAGAGGGGGAAAAGGACAGTGTCTGACCCACTGTCCCACCCAGTCCCAGAGGGGGAAAGGACAGTGTCTGACCCACTGTCCCACCCAGTCCCAGAGGGGAAAGGACAGTGTCTGACCCACTGTCCCACCCAGTCCCAGAAGGGGAAAGGACAGTGTCTGACCCACTGATCCCACCCAGTCCCAGAGGGGAAAAGGACAGTGTCTGACCCAACTGTCCCACCCAGTCCCAGAGGGGAAAGGACAGTGTCTGACCCACTGTCCCACCCAGTCCCAGAGGGGGAAAGGACAGTGTCTGACCCACTGTCCCACCCAGTCCAGAGGGGGAAAGGAGAGTGTCTGACCCACTGTCCCACCCATTCCCAGAGGGGGAAAGTACAGTGTCTGACCCACTGTCCCATCCAGTACCAGAGGGGGAAAGGACAGTGTCTGACCCACTGTCCCACCCAGTCCCAGAGGGGGAAAGGACAGTGTCTGACCCACTGACCCACCCAGTCCCAGAGGGGTAAGGACAGTGTCTGACCCACTGTCCCATCCAGTACCAGAGGGGGAAAGGACAGTGTCTGACCCACTGTCCCACCCAGTCCCAGAGGTGGAAAGGACAGTGTCTGACCCACTGTCTCACCCAGTCCCAGAGGGGGAAAGGACAGTGTCTGACCACTGTCCCACCCAGTCCCAGAGGGGAAAGGACAGTGTCTGACCACTGTCCCACCCAGTCCCAGAGGGGAAAGGACAGTGTCTGACCCACTGTCCCACCCAGTCCCAGAGGGGGAAAGGACAGTGTCTGACCCACTGTCCCATCCAGTACCAGAGGGGGAAAGGACAGTGTCTGACCCACTGTCCCATCCAGTCCCAGAGGGGGAAAGTACAGTGTCTGACCCACTGTCCCATCCAGTCCCAGAAGGACAAAGGACAGTGTCTGACCCACTGTCCCACCAGTCCCAGAGGGGGAAAAGGACAGTGTCTGACCCACTGTCCCACCCAGTCCCAGAGGGGAAAGGACAGTGTCTGACCCACTGTCCCACCCAGTCCCAGAGGGGAAAGGACAGTGTCTGACCCACTGTCCCACCCAGTCCCAGAGGGGCGAAAGGACAGTGTCTGACCCACTGTCCCACCCAGTCCCAGAGGCGGGAAAGGACAGTGTCTGACCCACTGGCCCACCAGTACCAGAGGGGAAAGGACAGTGTCTGACCACTGACCCCACCCAGTCCCAGAGGGGAAAAGGACAGTGTCTGACCCACTGTCCCCACCAGTCCAGAGGGGGAAAGGACAGTGTCTGACCCACTGTCCCACCCATCCCAGAGGGGAAAGGACTGTGTCTGACCACTGTCCCATCCAGTACCAGTGGGGAAAGGAGAGTGTCTGACCCACTGTCCCACCCAGTCCCAGAGGGAAATGGACAGTTGTCTGACCCTCGGACCCACCAAGTCCCAGAGGGGAAAGACAGTGTCTGACCCACTGTCCCACCCAGTACCAGAGGGGGAAAGGGACTGTGTCTGACCCACTGTCCCATCCAGTACCAGAGGGGGAAAGGACAGTGTCTGACCCACTGTCCCATCCAGTCCAGAGGGGGAAAGGACAGTGTCTGACCCACTGTCCCATCCAGTACCAGAGGGGGAAAGGACAGTTCTGACCCTCTGTCCCATCCAGTACCAGAGGGGGAAAGGACAGTGTCTGACCCACTGTCCCATCCAGTACCAGAGGGGGAAAGGACAGTGTCTGACCCACTGTCCCATCCAGTACCAGAGGGGAAAGGACAGTGGCTGACCCACTGTCCCATCCAGTCACAGAGGGGGAAAGGACAGTGTCTGACCCACTGTCCCCACCCAGTCCCAGAGGGGAAAGGACAGTGTCTGACCCACTGTCCCCTCCAGTCCCAGAGGGGTAAGACAGTGTCTGACCCACTGTCCCATCCAGTACCAGAGGGGGAAAGTACAGTGTCCTGACCCACTGTCCCACCCAGTCCCAGAGGGGAAAGGACAGTGTCTGACCCACTGTCCCACCCAGTCCCAGAGGGGGAAAGGACAGTGTCTGACCCACTGTCCCACCCAGTCCCAGAGGGGGAAAGGACAGTGTCTGACCCACTGTCCCATCCAGTCCCAGAGGGGGAAAGGACAGTGTCTGACCCACTGTCCCACCCAGTCCCAGAGGGGGAAAGGACAGTGTCTGACCCACTGTCCCACCAGTCCCAGAGGGGAAAGGACAGTGTCTGACCCACTGACCCACCCAGTCCCAGAGGGGGAAAGGACAGTGTCTGACCCACTGTCCCACTCCAGTCCCAGAGGGGGAAAGGACAGTGTCTGACCCACTGTGCCCACCCAGTCCCAGAGGGGAAAGGACAGTGTCTGACCCACTGTCCCACCCAGTCCCAGAGGGGGAAAGGACAGTGTCTGACCCACTGTCCCACCCAGTCCCAGAGGGGAAAGGACAGTGTCTGACCCACTGTCCCACCCAGTCCCAGAGGGGGAAAGGACAGTGTCTGACCCACTGTCCCACCCAGTCCCAGAGGGGGAAAGGACAGTGTCTGACCCACTGTCCCACCCAGTCCCAGAGGGGGAAAGGACAGTGTCTGACCCACTGTCCCACCCAGTCCCAGAGGGGGAAAGGACAGTGTCTGACCCACTGTCCCATCCAGTACCAGAGGGGGAAAGGACAGTGTCTGACCCACTGTCCCATCCAGTCCCAGAGGGGGAAAGGACAGTGTCTGACCCACTGTCCCATCCAGTACCAGAGGGGGAAAGGACAGTGTCTGACCCACTGTCCCACCCAGTCCCAGAGGGGTAAGGACAGTGTCTGACCCACTGTCCCATCCAGTACCAGAGGGGGAAAGGACAGTGTCTGACCCACTGACCCACCCAGTCCCAGAGGGGGAAAGGACAGTGTCTGACCCACTGTCCCACCCAGTCCCAGAGGGGGAAAGGACAGTGTCTGACCCACTGTCCCACCCAGTCCCAGAGGGGGAAAGGACAGTGTCTGACCCACTGTCCCACCCAGTCCCAGAGGGGGAAGGACAGTGTCTGACCCACTGTCCCACCCAGTCCCAGAGGGGAAAGGACAGTGTCTGACCCACTGTCCCACCCAGTCCCAGAGGGGAAAGGACAGTGTCTGACCCCACTGTCCCACCCAGTCCCAGAGGGGAAAGGACAGTGTCTGACCCACTGTCCCACCCAGTCCCAGAGGGGGAAAGGACAGTGTCTGACCCACTGTCCCACCCAGTCCCAGAGGGGAAAGGACAGTGTCTGACCCACTGTCCCACCCAGTCCCAGAGGGGGAAAGGACAGTGTCTGACCCACTGTCCCACCCAGTCCCAGAGGGGGAAATGGACAGTGTCTGACCCACTGTCCCACCCAGTCCCCAGAGCGGGAAAGGACAGTGTCTGACCACTGTCCCACCCAGTCCCAGAAGGAGGAAAGGACAGTGTCTGACCCACTGTCCCACCCAGTCCCAGAGGGGAAAGGACAGTGTCTGACCCACTGTCCCATCCAGTACCAGAGGGGAAAGGACAGTGTCTGACCCACTGTCCCACCCAGTCCCAGAGGGGGAAAGGACAGTGTCTGACCCACTGTCCCACCCAGTCCCAGAGGGGGAAAGGACAGTGTCTGACCCACTGTCCCATCCAGTACCAGAGGGGGAAAGGACAGTGTCTGACCCACTGTCCCATCCAGTACCAGAGGGGGAAAGGACAGTGTCTGACCCACTGTCCCATCCAGTCCCAGAGGGGGAAAGGACAGTGTCTGACCCACTGTCCCACCCAGTCCCAGAGCGGGAAAGGACAGTGTCTGACCCACTGTCCCACCCAGTCCCAGAGGGGGAAAGGACAGTGTCTGACCCACTGTCCCACCCAGTCCCAGAGGGGGAAAGACAGTGTCTGACCCACTGTCCCACCCAGTCCCAGAGGGGGAAAGGACAGTGTCTGACCCACTGTCCCACCAGTCCCAGAGGGGAAAGGACAGTGTCTGACCACTGTCCCATCCAGTACCAGAGGGGGAAAGGACAGTGTCTGACCCACTGTCCCACCCAGTCCCAGAGGGGAAAGGACAGTGTCTGACCCACTGTCCCATCCAGTACCAGAGGGGAAAGGACAGTGTCTGACCCACTGTCCCACCCAGTCCCAGAGGGGAAAGGACAGTGTCTGACCCACTGTCCCATCCAGTACCAGAGGGGAAAGGACAGTGTCTGACCCACTGACCCACCAGTCCCAGAGGGGGAAAGGACAGTGTCTGACCACTGTCCCATCCAGTACCAGAGGGGGAAAGGACAGTGTCTGACCCACTGTCCCACCCAGTCCAGAGGGGAACGGACAGTGTCTGACCCACTGTCCCAACCAGTCCCAGAGGGGGAAAGAATAGTGTCTGACCCACTGTCCCACCCAGTCCCAGAGGGTGAATGGACAGTGTCTGACCCACTGTCCCATCCAGTCCCAGAGGGGAAAGGACAGTGTCTGACCCACTGGCCCACCCAGTCCCAGAGGGGAAAGGACAGTGTCTGACCCACTGTCCCATCCAGTACCAGAGGGGGAAAGGACAGTGTCTGACCCACTGTCCCACCCAGTCCCAGAGGGGAAAGGACAGTGTCTGACCCACTGTCCCACCCAGTCCCAGAGGGGGAAAGGACAGTGTCTGACCCACTGTCCCACCCAGTCCCAGAGGGGGAAAGGACAGTGTCTGACCCACTGTCCCCATCCAGTCCCAGAGGGGGAAAGGACAGTGTCTGACCCACTGTCCCACCAGTCCAGAGGGGAAAGGACAGTGTCTGACCCACTGTCCCATCCAGTACCAGAGGGGGAAAGGACAGTGTCTGACCCACTGTCCCACCCAGTCCCAGAGGGGAAAGGACAGTGTCTGACCCACTGTCCCATCCCAGTCCCAGAGGGGGAAAGGACAGTGTCTGACCCACTGTCACCACCCAGTCCCAGAGGGGAAAGGACAGTGTCTGACCCACTGTCCCACTCCAGTCCCAGAGGGGAAAAGGACAGTGTCTGACCCACTGTCCCACCCAGTCCCAGAGGGGGAAAGGACAGTGTCTGACCCACTGTCCCACCCAGTCCCAGAGGGGGAAAGGGACAGTGTCTGACCCACTGTCCCACCAGTCCCAGAAGGGGGAAAAGGACAGTGTCTGACTCCACTGCCCACCCAGTCCCAGAAGGGGAAAGTACAGTGTCTGACCCTACTGTCCCACCAGTCCCAGAGGGGGAAAGGACAGTGTCTGACCCACTGTCCACCCAGTCCAGAGGGGGAAAGGTCAGTGTCTGACCCACTGTCCCACCCAGTCCCAGAAGGGGAATAGGACAGTGTCTGACCCACTGTCCCACCAGTCCCAGAGCGGGGAAAGGACAGTGTCTGACCCACTGTCCCATCCAGTTCCCAGAGGGGGAAAGGACAGTGTCTGACCCCACTGTCCCATCCAGTACCAGAGGGGCAAAGGACAGTTTCTGACCCACTGTCCCACCCAGTCCCAGAAGGACAAAGGACAGTGTCTGACCCACTGCCCAACCAGTCCCAGAAGGACAAAGGACAGTGTCTGACCCACTGTCCCACCCAGTCCCAGAACGGGAAAGGACAGTGTCTGTCCCACTGTCCCACCCAGTCCCAAAGCGGGAAAGGACAGTGTCTGACCCACTGTCCCATCCAGTACCAGAGGGGAAAGGACAGTTTCTGACGCACTGTCCCCATCCAGTACCAGAGGGGGAAAGGAGAGTGTCTGACCCACTGTCCCATCCAGTACCAGAGGGGGAAAGGACAGTGTCTGACCCACTGACCCACCCAGTCCCAGAGGGGTAAGGACAGTGTCTGACCCACTGTCCCATCCAGTACCAGAGGGGGAAAGTACAGTGTCTGACCCACTGTCCCACCCAGTCCCAGAGGGGGAAAGGACAGTGTCTGACCCACTGACCCACCCAGTCCCAGAGGGGTAAGGACAGTGTCTGACCCACTGTCCCATCCAGTACCAGAGGGGGAAAGTACAGTGTCTGACCCACTGTCCCCACCCAGTTCCCAGAGGGGGAAAAGGACAGTGTCTGACCCACTGTCCCACCCAGTCCCAGAGGGGAAAAGGACAGTGTCTGACCCACTGTCCCCACCCAGTCCCAGACGGTGAAAGGACAGTGTCTGACCCACTGTCCCACCCAGTCCCAGAGCGGGAAAGGTCAGTGTCTGACCCACTGTCCCATCCAGTACCAGAGGGGGAAAGGACAGTGTCTGACCCACTGTCCCATCCAGTCCCAGAGGGGGAAAGGACAGTGTCTGACCCACTGTCCCACCCAGTCCCAGAGGGGGAAAGGGACAGTGTCTGACCCACCTGTCCCAACCAGTCCCAGAGGGGGAAAGGACAGTGTCTGACCCACTGTCCCACCCAGTCCCAGAGGGGGAAAGGACAGTGTCTGACCACTGTCCCACCCAGTCCCAGAGGGGAAAGGACAGTGTCTGACCCACTGTCCCACCAGTCCCAGAGGGGGAAAGGACAGTGTCTGACCCACTGTCCCACCCAGTCCCAGAGGGGTAAGGACAGTGTCTGACCCACTGTCCCATCCAGTACCAGAGGGGGAAAGTACAGTGTCTGACCCACTGTCCCACCCAGTCCCAGAGGGGGAAAGGACAGTGTCTGACCCACTGTCCCATCCAGTACCAGAGGGGGAAAGGACAGTGTCTGACCCACTGACCCACCCAGTCCCAGAGGAGGAAAGGACAGTGTCTGACCTACTGACCCACCCAGTCCCAGAGGGGTAAGGACAGTGTCTGACACACTGTCCCACCCAGTGCCAGAGGGGGAAAGGACATTGTCTGACCCACTGCCCCACCCAGTCCCAGAGGGTAAAGGACAGTGTCTGACCCACTGTCCCACCCAGTCCAGAGGGGGAAAGGACAGTGTCTGACCCACTGTCCCACCCAGTCCCAGAGGGGGAAAGGACAGTGTCTGACCCACTGTCCCACCAGTCCCAGAGGGGGAAAGGACAGTGTCTGACCCACTGTCCCACCCAGTCCCAGAGGGGAAAGGACAGTGTCTGACCCACTGTCCCACCCAGTCCCAGAGGGGAAAGGACAGTGTCTGACCCCACTGTCCCACCAGTCCCAGAGGGGGAAAGGACAGTGTCTGACCCACTGTCCCACCCAGTCCCAGAGGGGAAAGGACAGTGTCTGACCCACTGTCCATCCAGTACCAGAGGGGGAAAGGACAGTGTCTGACCCACTGTCCCATCCAGTCCCAGAGGGGGAAAGGACAGTGTCTGACCCACTGTCCCATCCAGTCCCAGAGGGGGAAAGGACAGTGTGCTGACCCACTGTCCCATCCAGTACCAGAGGGGGAAAGGACAGTGTCTGACCCACTGTCCCATCCAGTACCAGAGGGGGAAAGGACAGTGTCTGACCCACTGTCCCATCCAGTCCAGAGGGGAAAGGACAGTGTCTGACACACTGTCCCATCCAGTACCAAAGGGGGAAAGGTCAGTGTCTGACCCACTGAGCAACCCAGTCCCAGAGGGGTAAAGGACAGTGTCTGACCCACTGTCCCACCCAGTCCCAGAGGGGGAAAGGACAGTGTCTGACCCACTGACCCACCCAGTCCCAGATGGGAAAGGACAGTGTCTGACCCACTGTCCCACCCAGTCCCAGAGGGGAAAGGACAGTGTCTGACCCACTGACCCACCCAGTCCCAGAGGGGAAAGGACAGTGTCTGACCCACTGTCCCACCCAGTCCCAGAGGGGGAAAAGGACAGTGTCTCACCTACTGTCCCACCCAGTCCCAGACGGGAAAGGACAGTGTCTGACCCACTGTCCCACCCAGTCCCAGAGGGCGAAAGGAGAGTGGTCTGACCCACTGTCCCACCCAGTCCCAGAGGGGGAAAGTGACAGTGTCTGACCCACTGTCCCACCCAGTCCCAGAGGGTGAATGGACAGTGTCTGACCCACTGTCCCATCCAGTACCAGAGGGGGAAAGTTCAGTGTCTGACCCACTGTCCCATCCAGTACCAGAGGGGGAAAGGACAGTGTCTGACCCACTGTCCCATCCAGTCCCAGAGGGGAAAGGACAGTGTCCTGACCACTGTCTCCACCCAGTCCCAGAGGGGGAAAGTACAGTGTCTGACCACTGTCCCATCCAGTACCAGAGGGGGAAAGGACAGTGTCTGACCACTGTCCACACCCTAGTCCAGGAGGGGTAAGGGACAGTGTCTGAACCCACGTGTCCCAACCAGGATCCAGAGGGGGAAACGACATGTGGCTTGACCCACTGTCCCACCCAGTGCCAAAGGAGTGGGAAAGGACATTTGACCCACTGACCCACCCAGATCCAGAAGGGGAAAGGGACAGGGCTGACCACGGTCCCAACCAGTCCCAGAGGGGGCAAGGACAGCTGTCTGACCGACTGTGCCACCCCAGTTTCCATGACGGGAAAGGACAGCTGTCTGGTCCACTGTCCCAGCCCAGGTCCAGAGCGGGAAAGGACAGTGTCTGACCCACTGAACCACCCAGTCCCAGAGGGGAAAGGTACACTGTCTGACCCACTGTCCCACCCAGTCCTAGAGGGGGAAACGGACAGTGTCTGTCCCACTGTCCCACCCAGTCCCAGAGCGGGAAAGGACAGTGTCTGACCCACTGTCCCACCCAGTCCAGAGGGGGAAAGTACAGTGTCTGACCCACTGTCCCACCCAGTCCCACAGGGGAAAAGGTCATTTCTGACCCACTGCCCAACCAGTCCCAGAAGGACAAAGGACAGTGTCTGACCCACTGTCCCACCCAGTCCCAGAGGGGGAAAGGACATTGTCTGACCCACTGCCCCACCCAGTCCCAGAGGGGAAAAGGTCCATTTCTGACCCACTGCCCAACCAGTCCCAGAAGGACAAAGGACAGTGTCTGACCCACTGTCCCACCCAGTCCCAGAGGGGGAAAGGACAGTGTCTGACCCACTGTCCCACCCAGTCCCAGAGCGGGAAAGGACAGTGTCTGACCCACTGTCCCATCCAGTACCAGAGGGGGAAAGGACAGTGTCTGACGCACTGTCCCATCCAGTACCAGAGGGGGAAAGGAGAGTGTCTGACCCACTGTCCCACCCAGTCCCAGAGGGGGAAAGGACAGTGTCTGACCCAACTGACCCACCCAGTCCCAGATGGGGAAAGGACAGTGTCTGACCCACTGTCCCACCCAGTCCCAGAGGTGGAAAGGACTGTGCCTGACCTACTGTCCCACCCAGTCCCAGAGGGTAAAGGACAGTGTCTGACCCACTGTCTCACCCAGTCCCAGAGGGGGAAAGGACAGTGTCTGACCCACTGTCCCACCCAGTCCCAGAGGGGGAAAGGAGAGTGTCTGACCCACTGTCCCACCCAATCCCAGAGGGGGAAAGTACAGTGTCTGACCCACTGTCCCACCCAGTCGCAGAGGGTGAATGGACAGTGTCTGACCCACTGTCCCACCCAGTCCCAGAGGGGGAAAGGACAGTGTCTGACCCACTGACCCACCCAGTCCCAGAGGGGTAAGGACAGTGTCTGACCCACTGTCCCATCCAGTACCAGAGGGGGAAAGGACAGTGTCTGACCCACTGACCCACCCAGTCCCAGAGGAGGAAAGGACATTGACCCACTGACCCACCCAGACCCAGAGGTGGAAAGGACAGGGCCTGAGCCACTGTCCCACCCAGTCCCAGAGGGGGCAAGGACAGCATCTGACCGACTGTGCCACCCCAGTCCCAGTGCAGGAAAGGACACTGTCTGACCCACTGTCCCACCCAGTCCCAGAGGGTGAACGGACAGTGTCTGTCCCACTGTCCCACCCAGTCCCAGAGCGGGAAAGGACAGTGTCTGACCCACTGTCCCACCCAGTCCCAGAGGGGGAAAGTACAGTGTCTGACCCACTGTCCCACCCAGTCCCAGAGGGGAAAAGGGCCATTTCTGACCCACTGCCCAACCAGTCCCAGAAGGACAAAGGACAGTGTCTGACCCACTGTCCCACCCAGTGCCAGAGGGGGAAAGGACATTGTCTGACCCACTGCCCCACCCAGTCCCAGAGGGGAAAAGGTCCATTTCTGACCCACTGCCCAACCAGTCCCAGAAGGACAAAGGACAGTGTCTGACCCACTGTCCCACCCAGTCCCAGAACGGGAAAGGACAGTGTCTGTCCACTGTCCCACCCAGTCCCAAAGCGGGAAAGGACAGTGTCTGACCCAATGTCCCATCCAGTACCAGAGGGGGAAAGGACAGTTTCTGACGCACTGTCCCATCCAGTACCAGAGGGGGAAAGGAGAGTGTCTGACCCACTGTCCCACCCAGTCCCAGAGGGGGAAAGGACAGTGTCTGACCCAACTGACCCACCCAGTCCCAGATGGGGAAAGGACAGTGTCTGACCCACTGTCCCACCCAGTCCCAGAGGTGGAAAGGACTGTGCCTGACCTACTGTCCCACCCAGTCCCAGAGGGTAAAGGACAGTGTCTGACCCACTGTCTCACCCAGTCCCAGAGGGGGAAAGGACAGTGTCTGACCCACTGTCCCACCCAGTCCCAGAGGGGGAAAGGAGAGTGTCTGACCCACTGTCCCACCCAATCCCAGAGGGGGAAAGTACAGTGTCTGACCCACTGTCCCCACCCAGTCGCAGAGGGGTGAAAGGACAGTGTCTGACCCACTGTCCACCCAGTCCCAGAGGGTGGAAAGGACAGTGTCTGACCCACTGTCCCATCCAGTCCAGAGGGGGAAAGGACAGTGTCTGACCCACTGTCCCATCCAGTACCCAGAGGGGAAAGGACAGTGTCTGACCCACTTTCCCATCCAGTACCAGAGGGGAAAGGACAGTGTCTGACCCACTGTCCCACTCCAGTCCCAGAGGGGAAAGGACAGTGTCTGACCCACTGTCCCAACCCAGTCCCAGAGGGGGAAAGGACAGTGTCTGACCCACTGTCCCATCCAGTCCCAGAGGGGAAAGGACAGTGTCTGACCCACTGTCCCACCAGTCCAGAGGGGAAAGGACAGTGTCTGACCCACTGTCCCACCCAGTCCCAGAGGGGAAAGGACAGTGTCTGACCCACTGTCCCATCCAGTCCCAGAGCGGGGAAAGGACAGTGTCTGAACCACTGTCCCACCCAGTCCCAGAGGGGGAAAGGACAGTGTCTGACCCACTGTCCCACCCAGTCCCAGAGGGGGAAAGGACAGTGTCTGACCCACTGTCCCAACCAGTCCCAGAGGGAAAAGGACAGTGTCTGACCCACTGTCCCACTCCAGTACCAGAGGTGGAAAGGACAGTGTCTGACCCACTGTCCCACCCAGTCCCAGAGGGGGAAAGTACAGTGTCTCACCCTCTGTCCCACCCAGTCCCAGAGGGGGAAAGGACAGTGTCTGACCCACTGTCCCACCCAGTCCCAGAACGGGAAAGGACAGTGTCTGTCCCACTGTCCCACCCAGTCCCAAAGCGGGAAAGGACAGTGTCTGACCCACTGTCCCATCCAGTACCAGAGGGGGAAAGGACAGTTGTCTGACCACTGTCCCATCCAGTACCAGAGGGGGAAAGGACAGTGTCTGACCCACTGTCCCACCCAGTCCCAGAGGGGGAAAGGACAGTGTCTGACCCACTGTCCCACCCAGTCCCAGAGGGGGAAAGGACAGTGTCTGACCCACTGTCCCACCCAGTCCCAGAGGGGGAAAGGACAGTGTCTGACCCACTGTCCCACCCAGTCCCAGAGGGGGAAAGGACAGTGTCTGACCCACTGTCCCACCCAGTCCAGAGGGGAAAGGACAGTGTCTGACCCACTGTCCCATCCAGTACCAGAGGGGGAAAGGACAGTGTCTGACCCACTGTCCCATCCAGTACCAGAGGGGGAAAGGACAGTGTCTGACCCACTGTCCCATCCAGTACCAGAGGGGGAAAGGACAGTGTCTGACCCACTGTCCCATCCAGTACCAGAGGGGGAAAGGACAGTGTCTGACCCACTGTCCCACCCAGTCCCAGAGGGTGAATGGACAGTGTCTGACCCACTGTCCCATCCAGTACCAGAGGGGGAAAGGTCAGTGTCTGACCCACTGTCCCATCCAGTACCAGAGGGGGAAAGGACAGTGTCTGACCCACTGCCCAACCAGTCCCAGAAGGACAAAGGACAGTGTCTGACCCACTGTCCCACCCAGTGCCAGAGGGGGAAAGGACATTGTCTGACCCACTGTCCCACCCAGTACCAGAGGGGGAAAGGACAGTGTCTGTCCCACTGTCCCACCAGTCCCAGAGGGGGAAAGGACAGTGTCTGACCCACTGGCCCACCCAGTCCCAGAGGGGAAAGGACAGTGTCTGACCCACTGTCCCACCCAGTCCCAGAGGGGGAAAGGACAGTGTCTGACCCACTGTCCCACCCAGTCCCAGAGGGGAAAGGACAGTGTCTGACCCACTGTCCCACCCAGTCCCAGAGGGGAAAGGACAGTGTCTGACCCACTGTCCCACCCAGTCCCAGAGGGGGAAAGGACAGTGTCTGACCCACTGTCCCACCCAGTCCCAGAGGGGAAAGGACAGTGTCTGACCCACTGTCCCATCCAGTCCCAGAGGGGAAAGGACAGTGTCTGACCCACTGTCCCACCCAGTCCCAGAGGGGAAAGGACAGTGTCTGACCCACTGTCCCACCCAGTCCCAGAGGGGGAAAGGACAGTGTCTGACCCACTGTCCCACCCAGTCCCAGAGGGGGAAAGGACAGTGTCTGACCCACTGTCCCACCCAGTCCCAGAGGGGAAAGGACAGTGTCTGACCCACTGTCCCACCCAGTCCCAGAGGGGGAAAGGACAGTGTCTGACCCACTGTCCCACCCAGTCCCAGAGGGGGAAAGGACAGTGTCTGACCCACTGTCCCACCCAGTCCCAGAGGGGAAAGGACAGTGTCTGACCCACTGTCCCACCCAGTCCCAGAGGGGAAAGGACAGTGTCTGACCCACTGTCCCATCCAGTACCAGAGGGGGAAAGGACAGTGTCTGACCCACTGTCCCACCCAGTCCCAGAGGGGAAAGGACAGTGTCTGACCCACTGTCCCATCCAGTCCAGAGGGAAAGGACAGTGTCTGACCCACTGTCCCACCCAGTCCAGAGGGGGAAAGGACAGTGTCTGACCCACTGTCCCACCCAGTCCCAGAGGGGAAAGGACAGTGTCTGACCCACTGTCCCACCCAGTCCCAGAGGGGAAAGGACAGTGTCTGACCCACTGTCCCACCCAGTCCCAGAGGGGAAAGGACAGTGTCTGACCCACTGTCCCACCCAGTCCCAGAGGGGAAAGGACAGTGTCTGACCCACTGTCCCACCCAGTCCCAGAGGGGGAAAGGACAGTGTCTGACCCACTGTCCCACCCAGTCCCAGAGGGGAAAGGACAGTGTCTGACCCACTGTCCCACCCAGTCCCAGAGGGGAAAGGACAGTGTCTGACCCACTGTCCCACCCAGTCCCAGAGGGGGAAAGGACAGTGTCTGACCCACTGTCCCACCCAGTCCCAGAGGGGAAAGGACAGTGTCTGACCCACTGTCCCACCCAGTCCCAGAGGGGAAAGGACAGTGGTCTGTCCACTGTCCCACCCAGTCCAAAGCGGGAAAGGACAGTGTCTGACCCAATTGTCCCATCCAGTACCAGAGGGGGAAAGGACAGTGTCTGACCGCACTGTCCCATCCAGTACCAGAGGGTAAAGGACAGTGTCTGACCCACTGTCCCATCCAGTACCAGAGGGGAAAGGACAGTGTCTGACCCACTGTCCCACCCAGTCCCAGAGGGGGAAAGGACAGTGTCTGACCCACTGTCCCACCCAGTCCCAGAGGTGGAAAGGACTGTGGCCTGACCTACTGTCCCACCCAGTCCCAGAGGGGTAAAGGACAGTGTCTGACCCACTGTCCCATTCCAGTACCAGAGGGGAAAGGACAGTGTCTGACCCACTGTCCCACCCAGTCCCAGAGGGGAAAGGACAGTGTCTGACCCACTGTCCCACCCAGTCCCAGAGGGGGAAAGGACAGTGTCTGACCCACTGTCCCACCCAGTCGCAGAGGTGAAAGGACAGTGTCTGACCCACTGTCCCACCCAGTCCCAGAGGGGAAAGGACAGTGTCTGACCCACTGTCCCACCCAGTCCCAGAGGGGGAAAGGACAGTGTCTGACCCACTGTCCCACCCAGTCCCAGAGGGGGAAAGGACAGTGTCTGACCCACTGTCCCACCCAGTCCCAGAGGGGAAAGGACAGTGTCTGACCCACTGTCCCACCCAGTCCCAGAGGGGGAAAGGACAGTGTCTGACCCACTGTCCCATCCCAGTCCCAGAGGGGGAAAGGACAGTGTCTGACCCACTGTCCCACCAGTCCCAGAGGGGGAAAGGACAGTGTCTGACCCACTGTCCCACCCAGTCCCAGAGGGGGAAAGGACAGTGTCTGACCCACTGTCCCACCCAGTCCAGAGGGGGAAAGGACAGTGTCTGACCCACTGTCCCACCCAGTACCAGAGGGGAAAGGACAGTGTCTGACCCACTGTCCCACCCAGTCCCAGAGGGGGAAAGTACAGTGTCTCACCCTCTGTCCCACCCAGTACCAGAGGGGGAAAGGACAGTGTCTGACCCACTGTCCCCACCCAGTCCCAGAGGGGAAAGGACAGTGTCTGACCCACTGTCCCATCCAGTACCAGAGGGGGAAAGGACAGTGTCCTGACCCACTGTCCCACCCAGTCCCAGAGGGGAAAGGACAGTGTCTGACCCACTGTCCCACCCAGTCCCAGAGGGGGAAAGGACAGTGTCTGACCCACTGTCCCACCCAGTCCCAGAGGGGGAAAGGACAGTGTCTGACCCACTGTCCCACCCAGTCCCAGAGGGGGAAAGGACAGTGTCTGACCCACTGTCCCACCCAGTCCCAGAGGGGGAAAGGACAGTGTCTGACCCACTGTCCCACCCAGTACCAGAGGGGGAAAGGACAGTGTCTGACCCACTGACCCACCCAGTCCCAGAGGAGGAAAGGACATTGACCCACTGACCCACCCAGACCCAGAGGTGGAAAGGACAGGGCCTGAGCCACTGTCCCACCCAGTCCCAGAGGGGAAAGGACAGTGTCTGACCCACTGTCCCATCCCAGTCCCAGAGTGGGAAAGGACAGTGTCTGACCCACTGTCCCACCAGTCCCAGAGGGGGAAAGGACAGTGTCTGACCCACTGTCCCACCCAGTCCCAGAGGGGAAAGGACAGTGTCTGACCCACTGTCCCATCCAGTACCAGAGGGGGAAAGTACAGTGTCTGACCCACTGTCCCACCCAGTCCCAGAGGGGAAAGGACAGTGTCTGACCCACTGTCCCACCCAGTCCCAGAGGGGGAAAGGACAGTGTCTGACCCACTGTCCCACCCAGTCCAGAGGGGGAAAGGACAGTGTCTGACCCACTGTCCCATCCAGTCCCAGAGGGGGAAAGGACAGTGTCTGACCCACTGTCCCACCCAGTCCCAGAGGGGAAAGGACAGTGTCTGACCCACTGTCCCACCCAGTCCCAGAGGGGAAAGACAGTGTCTGACCCACTGTCCCACCAGTCCCAGAGGGGAAAAGGACAGTGTCTGACCCACTGTCCCATCCAGTACCAGAGGGGAAAGGACAGTGTCTGACGCACTGTCCCATCCAGTACCAGAGGGGGAAAGGAGAGTGTCTGACCCACTGTCCCATCCAGTCCAGAGGGGGAAAGGACAGTGTCTGACCCACTGACCCAACCAGTCCCAGAGGGGAAAGGACAGTGTCTGACCCACTGTCCCACCCAGTCCAGAGGGGGAAAGGACAGTGTCCTGACCCACTGTCCCACCCAGTCCCAGAGGGGAAAGGACAGTGTCTGACCCACTGTCCTCACCCAGTCCCAGAGGGGAAAGGACAGTGTCTGACCCACTGTCCCACCCAGTCCCAGAGGGGGAAAGGAGCAGTGTCTGACCCACTGTCCCACCCAGTCCCAGAGGGGAAAGGACAGTGTCTGACCCACTGTCCCACCCAGTCCCAGAGGGTGAATGGACAGTGTCTGACCCACTGTCCCATCCAGTCCCAGAGCGGAAAGGACAGTGTCTGACCCACTGTCCCACCCAGTACCAGAGGGGGAAAGGACAGTGTCTGACCCACTGTCCCACCCAGTCCCAGAGGGGAAAGGACAGTGTCTGACCCACTGTCCCACCAGTCCCAGAGGGGGAAAGGACAGTGTCTGACCCACTGTCCCACCCAGTCCCAGAGGGGGAAAGGACAGTGTCTGACCCACTGTCCCACCCAGTCCCAGAGGGGGAAAGGACAGTGTCTGACCCACTGTCCCACCCAGTCCCAGAGGGGGAAAGGACAGTGTCTGACCCACTGTCCCACCCAGTCCCAGAGGGGGAAAGGACAGTGTCTGACCCACTGTCCCACCCAGTCCCAGAGGGGGAAAGGACAGTGTCTGACCCACTGTCCCACCCAGTCCCAGAGGGGAAAGGACAGTGTCTGACCCACTGTCCCACCCAGTCCCAGAGGGGAAAGGACAGTGTCTGACCCACTGTCCCACCCAGTCCCAGAGGGGAAAGGACAGTGTCTGACCCACTGTCCCATCCAGTCCAAGCGGGAAAGGACAGTGTCTGACCCACTGTCCATCCAGTACCAGAGGTGGAAAGGATAGTGTCTGACCCACTGTCCCATCCAGTCCAAGAGGGGGAAAGGAGAGTGTCTGACCCACTGTCCCACCCAGTACCAGAGGGAGAAAGGACAGTGTCAGACCCACTGTCCCACCCAGTCCCAGAGGGGGAAAGGAGAGTGTCTGACCCACTGTCCCACCCAGTCCCAGAGGGGGAAGGACAGTGTCTGACCCACTGTCCCACCCAGTCCCAGAGGGGGGAAAGGACAGTGTCTGACCCACTGTCCCATCCCAGTCCCAGAGGGGGAAAGGACAGTGTCTGACCCACTGTCCCACCCAGAACCAGAGGGGGAAAGGACAGTGTCTGACCCACTGTCCCACCCAGTCCCAGAGGGGAAAGGACAGTGTCTGACCCACTGTCCCACCCAGTCCCAGAGGGGGAAAGGACAGTGTCTGACCCACTGACCCATCCAGTCCAGAGGGGAAAGGACAGTGTCTGACCCACTGTCCCACCCAGTCCCAGAGGGGGAAAGGACAGTGTCTGACCCACTGTCCCACCCAGTCCAGAGGGGGAAAGGACAGTGTCTGACCCACTGTCCCACCAGTCCCAGAGGGGGAAAGGACAGTGTCTGACCCACTGTCCCACCCAGTCCCAGAGGGGAAAGGACAGTGTCTGACCCACTGTCCCACCCAGTCCCAGAGGGGGAAAGGACAGTGTCTGACCCACTGTCCCACCCAGTCCCAGAGGGGGAAAGGACAGTGTCTGACCCACTGTCCCACCCAGTCCCAGAGGGGGAAAGGACAGTGTCTGACCCACTGTCCCACCCAGTCCCAGAGGGGGAAAGGACAGTGTCTGACCCACTGTCCCACCCAGTCCCAGAGGGGAAAGGACAGTGTCTGACCCACTGTCCCACCCAGTCCCAGAGGGGGAAAGGACAGTGTCTGACCCACTGTCCCATCCAGTCCCAGAGGGGGAAAGGACAGTGTCTGACCCACTGTCCCACCCAGTACCAGAGGGGGAAAGGACAGTGTCTGTCCCACTGTCCCACCCAGTCCCAGAGGGGGAAAGGACAGTGTCTGACCCACTGTCCCACCCAGTCCCAGAGGGGGAAAGGACAGTGTCTGACCCAACTGACCCACCCAGTCCCAGATGGGGAAAGGACAGTGTCTGACCGACTGTCCCACCCAGTCCCAGAGGGGGAAAGGACAGTGTCTGACCCACTGTCCCACCCAGTCCCAGAGGGGGAAAGGACAGTGTCTGACCCACTGTCCCACCCAGTCCCAGAGGGGGAAAGGACAGTGTCTGACCCACTGTCCCACCCAGTCCCAGAGGGGGAAAGGACAGTGTCTGACCCACTGCCCACCCAGTCCCAGAGGGGGAAAGGACAGTGTCTGACCCAATGTCCCACCCAGTCCCAGAGGGGGAAAGGACAGTGTCTGACCCACTGTCCCATCCAGTCCCAGAGGGGAAAGGACAGTGTCTGACCCACTGTCCCACCCAGTCCCAGAGGGGGAAAGGACAGTGTCTGACCCACTGTCCCACCCAGTCCCAGAGGGGGAAAGGACAGTGTCTGACCCACTGTCCCACCCAGTCCCAGAGGGTGAAAGGACAGTGTCTGACCCACTGTCCCACCCAGTCCCAGAGGGGGAAAGGACAGTGTCTGACCCACTGTCCCACCCAGTCCCAGAGGGGGAAAGGACAGTGTCTGACCCACTGTCCCACCCAGTCCCAGAGGGGGAAAGGACAGTGTCTGACCCACTGTCCCACCCAGTCCCAGAGGGGGAAAGGACAGTGTCTGACCCACTGTCCCACCCAGTCCCAGAGGGGGAAAGGACAGTGTCTGACCCACTGTCCCACCCAGTCCAGAGGGGGAAAGGACAGTGTCTGACCCACTGTCCCACCCAGTCCCAGAGGGGAAAGGACAGTGTCTGACCCACTGTCCCACCCAGTCCCAGAGGGGAAAGGACAGTGTCTGACCCACTGTCCCACCCAGTCCCAGAGGGGGAAAGGACAGTGTCTGACCCACTGTCCCACCCAGTCCCAGAGGGGGAAAGGACAGTGTCTGACCCACTGTCCCACCCAGTCCCAGAGGGGAAAGGACAGTGTCTGACCCACTGTCCCACCCAGTCCCAGAGGGGGAAAGGACAGTGTCTGACCCACTGTCCCACCCAGTCCCAGAGGGGGAAAGGACAGTGTCTGACCCACTGTCCCACCCAGTCCCAGAGGGGGAAAGGACAGTGTCTGACCCACTGTCCCACCCAGTCCCAGAGGGGAAAGGACAGTGTCTGACCCACTGTCCCACCCAGTCCCAGAGGGGAAAGGACAGTGTCTGACCCACTGTCCCACCCAGTCCCAGAGGGGGAAAGGACAGTGTCTGACCCACTGTCCCACCCAGTCCCAGAGGGGGAAAGGACAGTGTCTGACCCACTGTCCCACCAGTCCCAGAGGGGGAAAGGACAGTGTCTGACCCACTGTCCCACCCAGTCCCAGAGGGGGAAAGGACAGTGTCTGACCCACTGTCCCACCCAGTCCCAGAGGGGAAAGGACAGTGTCTGACCCACTGTCCCACCCAGTCCCAGAGGGGAAAGGACAGTGTCTGACCCACTGTCCCACCCAGTCCCAGAGGGGGAAAGGACAGTGTCTGACCCACTGTCCCACCCAGTCCCAGAGGGGGAAAGGACAGTGTCTGACCCACTGTCCCACCCAGTCCCAGAGGGGGAAAGGACAGTGTCTGACCCACTGTCCCACCCAGTCCCAGAGGGGGAAAGGACAGTGTCTGACCCACTGTCCCACCCAGTCCCAGAGGGGGAAAGGACAGTGTCTGACCCACTGTCCCACCCAGTCCCAGAGGGGAAAGGACAGTGTCTGACCCACTGTCCCACCCAGTCCCAGAGGGGGAAAGGACAGTGTCTGACCCACTGTCCCACCCAGTCCCAGAGGGGAAAGGACAGTGTCTGACCCACTGTCCCATCCAGTACCAGAGGGGGAAAGGACAGTGTCTGACCCACTGTCCCACCCAGTCCCAGAGGGGAAAGGACAGTGTCTGACCCACTGTCCCACCAGTCCCAGAGGGGGAAAGGACAGTGTCTGACCCACTGTCCCACCCAGTCCCAGAGGGGAAAGGACAGTGTCTGACCCACTGTCCCACCCAGTCCCAGAGGGGAAAGGACAGTGTCTGACCCACTGTCCCACCCAGTCCCAGAGGGGGAAAGGACAGTGTCTGACCCACTGTCCCACCAGTCCCAGAGGGGAAAGGACAGTGTCTGACCCACTGTCCCACCCAGTCCCAGAGGGGGAAAGGACAGTGTCTGACCCACTGTCCCACCCAGTCCCAGAGGGGAAAGGACAGTGTCTGACCCACTGTCCCACCCAGTCCCAGAGGGGGAAAGGACAGTGTCTGACCCACTGTCCCACCCAGTCCCAGAGGGGAAAGGACAGTGTCTGACCCACTGTCCACCCAGTCCCAGAGGGGGAAAGGACAGTGTCTGACCCACTGTCCCATCCAGTCCCAGAGGGGGAAAGGACAGTGTCTGACCCACTGTCCCATCCCAGTACCAGAGGGGGAAAGGACAGTGTCTGACCCACTGTCCCACCCAGTCCAGAGGGGGAATGGACAGTGTCTGACCCACTGTCCCACCCAGTACCAGAGGGGAAAGGACAGTGTCTGACCCACTGTCCCACCCAGTCCCAGAGGGGAAAGGACAGTGTCTGACCCACTGTCCCACCCAGTCCCAGAGGGGGAAAGGACAGTGTCTGACCCACTGTCCCACCCAGTCCCAGAGGGGGAAAGGACAGTGTCTGACCCACTGTCCCACCCAGTCCCAGAGGGGGAAAGGACAGTGTCTGACCCACTGTCCCACCCAGTCCCAGAGGGGGAAAGGACAGTGTCTGACCCACTGTCCCACCCAGTCCCAGAGGGGGAAAGGACAGTGTCTGACCCACTGTCCCACCCAGTCCCAGAGGGGGAAAGGACAGTGTCTGACCCACTGTCCCACCCAGTCCCAGAGGGGGAAAGGACAGTGTCTGACCCACTGTCCCACCCAGTCCCAGAGGGGGAAAGGACAGTGTCTGACCCACTGTCCCACCCAGTCCCAGAGGGGAAAGGACAGTGTCTGACCACTGTCCCACCCAGTCCCAGAGGGGGAAAGGACAGTGTCTGACCCACTGTCCCACCCAGTCCCAGAGGGGAAAGGACAGTGTCTGACCCACTGTCCCAACCAGTCCCAGAGGGGAAAGGACAGTGTCTGACCCACTGTCCCACCCAGTCCCAGAGGGGAAAGGACAGTGTCTGACCCACTGTCCCACCCAGTCCCAGAGGGGGAAAGGACAGTGTCTGACCCACTGTCCCACCCAGTCCCAGAGGGGGAAAGGACAGTGTCTGACCCACTGTCCCATCCAGTCCAGAGGGGGAAAGGACAGTGTCTGACCCACTGTCCCACCCAGTCCCAGAGGGGGAAAGGACAGTGTCTGACCCACTGTCCCACCAGTCCCAGAGGGGAAAGGACAGTGTCTGACCCACTGTCCCACCCAGTCCCAGAGGGGGAAAGGACAGTGTCTGACCCACTGTCCCACCCAGTCCCAGAGGGGAAAGGACAGTGTCTGACCCACTGTCCCACCCAGTCCCAGAGGGGGAAAGGACAGTGTCTGACCCACTGTCCCACCCAGTCCCAGAGGGGGAAAGGACAGTGTCTGACCCACTGTCCCACCCAGTCCCAGAGGGTGAATGGACAGTGTCTGACCCACTGTCCCACCCAGTCCCAGAGGGGGAAAGGACAGTGTCTGACCCACTGTCCCATCCAGTCCCAGAGGAGGAAAGGACAGTGTCTGACCCACTGTCCCATCCAGTACCAGAGGGGGAAAGGACAGTGTCTGACCCACTGTCCCATCCCAGTCCCAGAGGGGAAAGGACAGTGTCTGACCCACTGTCCCACCCAGTCCCAGAGGGGGAAAGGACAGTGTCTGACCCACTGTCCCACCCAGTCCCAGAGGGGAAAGGACAGTGTCTGACCCACTGTCCCACCCAGTCCCAGAGGGGGAAAGGACAGTGTCTGACCCACTGTCCCACCCAGTCCCAGAGGGGGAAAGGACAGTGTCTGACCCACTGTCCCACCCAGTCCCAGAGGGGAAAGGACAGTGTCTGACCCACTGTCCCACCCAGTCCCAGAGGGGGAAAGGACAGTGTCTGACCCACTGTCCCACCCAGTCCCAGAGGGGGAAAGGACAGTGTCTGACCCACTGTCCCACCCAGTCCCAGAGGGGAAAGGACAGTGTCTGACCCACTGTCCCACCCAGTCCCAGAGGGGAAAGGACAGTGTCTGACCCACTGTCCCACCCAGTCCCAGAGGGGGAAAGGACAGTGTCTGACCCACTGTCCCATCCAGTACCAGAGGGGAAAGGACAGTGTCTGACCCACTGTCCCATCCAGTACCAGAGGGGGAAAGGACAGTGTCTGACCCACTGTCCCACCCAGTCCCAGAGGGGAAAGGACAGTGTCTGACCCACTGTCCCATCCCAGTCCCAGAGGGGGAAAGGACAGTGTCTGACCCACTGTCCCACCCAGTCCCAGAGGGGGAAAGGACAGTGTCTGACCCACTGTCCCACCCAGTCCCAGAGGGGGAAAGGACAGTGTCTGACCCACTGTCCCACCCAGTCCCAGAGGGGGAAAGGACAGTGTCTGACCCACTGTCCCACCCAGTCCCAGAGGGGAAAAGGACAGTGTCTGACCCACTGTCCCACCCAGTCCCAGAGGGGGAAAGGACAGTGTCTGACCCACTGTCCCACCAGTCCCAGAGGGGGAAAGGACAGTGTCTGACCCACTGTCCCACCCAGTCCCAGAGGGGGAAAGGACAGTGTCTGACCCACTGTCCCACCCAGTCCCAGAGGGGAAAGGACAGTGTCTGACCCACTGTCCCACCCAGTCCCAGAGGGGGAAAGGACAGTGTCTGACCCACTGTCCCACCCAGTCCCAGAGGGGGAAAGGACAGTGTCTGACCCACTGTCCCACCCAGTCCCAGAGGGGAAAGGACAGTGTCTGACCCACTGTCCCACCCAGTCCCAGAGGGGGAAAGGACAGTGTCTGACCCACTGTCCCACCCAGTCCCAGAGGGGGAAAGGACAGTGTCTGACCCACTGTCCCACCCAGTCCCAGAGGGGAAAGGACAGTGTCTGACCCACTGTCCCACCCAGTCCCAGAGGGGAAAGGACAGTGTCTGACCCACTGTCCCACCCAGTCCCAGAGGGGGAAAGGACAGTGTCTGACCCACTGTCCCACCCAGTCCCAGAGGGGGAAAGGACAGTGTCTGACCCACTGTCCCACCCAGTCCCAGAGGGGAAAGGACAGTGTCTGACCCACTGTCCCACCCAGTCCCAGAGGGGGAAAGGACAGTGTCTGACCCACTGACCCACCCAGTCCCAGAGGGGGAAAGGACAGTGTCTGACCCACTGTCCCACCCAGTCCCAGAGGGGAAAGGACAGTGTCTGACCCACTGTCCCACCCAGTCCCAGAGGGGGAAAGGACAGTGTCTGACCCACTGTCCCACCCAGTCCCAGAGGGGAAAGGACAGTGTCTGACCCACTGTCCCACCCAGTCCCAGAGGGGTAAAGGACAGTGTCTGACCCACTGTCCCACCCAGTCCCAGAGGGGGAAAAGGACAGTGTCTGACCCACTGTCCCACCCAGTCCCAGAGGGGGAAAGGACAGTGTCTGACCCACTGTCCCACCCAGTCCCAGAGGGGTAAGGACAGTGTCTGACCCACTGTCCCATCCAGTACCAGAGGGGGAAAGGTCAGTGTCTGACCCACTGTCCCATCCAGTACCAGAGGGGGAAAGGACAGTGTCTGACCCACTGTCCCATCCAGTACCAGAGGGGGAAAGGACAGTGTCTGACCCACTGTCCCATCCAGTACCAGAGGGGGAAAGGACAGTGTCTGACCCACTGTCCCATCCAGTACCAGAGGGGAAAGGACAGTGTCTGACCCACTGTCCCATCCAGTCCCAGAGGGGAAAGGACAGTGTCTGACCCACTGTCCCACCCAGTCCCAGAGGGGGAAAGGACAGTGTCTGACCCACTGTCCCACCCAGTCCCAGAGGGGGAAAGGACAGTGTCTGACCCACTGTCCCACCCAGTCCCAGAGGGGAAAGGACAGTGTCTGACCCACTGTCCCACCCAGTCCCAGAGGGGAAAGGACAGTGTCTGACCCACTGTCCCACCCAGTCCCAGAGGGGGAAAGGACAGTGTCTGACCCACTGTCCCACCCAGTCCCAGAGGGGGAAAGGACAGTGTCTGACCCACTGTCCCACCCAGTCCCAGAGGGGGAAAGGACAGTGTCTGACCCACTGTCCCACCAGTACCAGAGGGGGAAAGGACAGTGTCTGACCCACTGTCCCACCCAGTCCCAGAGGGGGAAAGGACAGTGTCTGACCCACTGTCCCACCCAGTCCCAGAGGGGAAAGGACAGTGTCTGACCCACTGTCCCACCCAGTCCCAGAGGGGAAAGGACAGTGTCTGACCCACTGTCCCACCAGTCCCAGAGGTGGAAAGGACTGTGCCTGACCTACTGTCCCACCAGTACCAGAGGGGAAAGGACAGTGTCTGACCCACTGTCCTCACCCAGTCCCAGAGGGGGAAAGGACAGTGTCTGACCTACTGTCCCACCCAGACCCAGAGGGGAAAGGACAGTGTCTGACCCACTGTCCCACCCAGTACCAGAGGGAGAAAGGACAGTGTCTGACCCACTGTCCCACCCAGTCCCAGAGGGGAAAGGACAGTGTCTGAGGCCACTGTCCCACCCATTCCCAGAGGGGGAAAGTACAGTGTCTGACCCACTGTCCCACCCAGTCCCAGAGGGTGAATGGACAGTGTCTGACCCACTGTCCCACCCAGTCCCACAGGGGGAAAGGACAGTGTCTGACCCACTGTCCCATCCAGTACCAGAGGGGGAAAGGACAGTGTCTGACCCACTGTCCCATCCAGTACCAGAGGGGGAAAGGACAGTGTCTGACCCACTGTCCCATCCAGTCCCAGAGGGGGAAAGGACAGTGTCTGACCCACTGTCCCATCCAGTCCCAGAGGAGGAAAGGACAGTGTCTGACCCACTGTCCCATCCAGTACCAGAGGGGTAAAGGACAGTGTCTGACCCACTGACCCACCCAGTCCCAGAGGGGTAAGGACAGTGTCTGTCCCACTGTCCCACCCAGTCCCAGAGGGGGAAAGGACAGTGTCTGACCCACTGTCCCACCCAGTCCCAGAGGGGGAAAGGACAGTGTCTGACCCACTGTCCCACCCAGTCCCAGAGGGGGAAAGGACAGTGTCTGACCCACTGTCCCACCCAGTCCCAGAGGGGGAAAGGACAGTGTCTGACCCACTGTCCCACCCAGTCCCAGATGGGGAAAGGACAGTGTCTGACCCACTGTCCCACCCAGTCCCAGAGGGTAAAGGACAGTGTCTGACCCACTGAGCCACCCAGTCCCAGAGGGGGAAAGGACAGTGTCTGACCCACTGTCTCACCCAGTCCCAGAGGGGGAAAGGACAGTGTCTCACCTACTGTCCCACCCAGTCCCAGAGGGTAAAGGACAGTGTCTGACCCACTGTCCCACCCAGTCCCAGAGGGGGAAAGGAGAGTGTCTGACCCACTGTCCCACCCAGTCCCAGAGGGGGAAAGTACAGTGTCTGACCCACTGTCCCACCCAGTCCCAGAGGGTGAATGGACAGTGTCTGACCCACTGTCCCATCCAGTACCAGAGGGGGAAAGTTCAGTGTCTGACCCACTGTCCCATCCAGTACCAGAGGGGGAAAGGACAGTGTCTGACCCACTGACCCACCCAGTCCCAGAGGGGTAAGGACAGTGTCTGACCCACTGTCCCATCCAGTACCAGAGGGGGAAAGGACAGTGTCTGACCCACTGACACGCCCAGTCCCAGAGGAGGAAAGGACATTGACCCACTGACCCACCCAGACCCAGAGGTGGAAAGGACAGGGCCTGACCCACTGTCCCACCCAGTCCCAGAGGGGGCAAGGACAGCATCTGACCGACTGTGCCACCCCAGTCCCAGTCAGGGAAAGGACACTGTCTGACCCACTGTCCCACCCAGTCCCAGAGGGTGAACGGACAGTGTCTGTCCCACTGTCCCACCCAGTCCCAGAGCGGGAAAGGACAGTGTCTGACCCACTGTCCCACCCAGTCCCAGAGGGGGAAAGTACAGTGTCTGACCCACTGTCCCACCCAGTCCCAGAGGGGAAAGGGCCATTTCTGACCCACTGCCCAACCAGTCCCAGAGGGCAAAGGACAGTGTCTGACCCACTGTCCCACCCAGTGCCAGAGGGGGAAAGGACAGTGTCTGACCCACTGCCCCACCCAGTCCCAGAGGGGAAAAGGTCCATTTCTGACCCACTGCCCAACCAGTCCCAGAAGGACAAAGGACAGTGTCTGACCCACTGTCCCACCCAGTCCCAGAGGGGGAAAGGACAGTGTCTGTCCACTGTCCCACCCAGTCCCAGAGCGGGAAAGGACAGTGTCTGACCCACTGTCCCATCCAGTACCAGAGGGGGAAAGGACAGTTTCTGACGCACTGTCCCATCCAGTACCAGAGGGGGAAAGGAGAGTGTCTGACCCACTGTCCCACCCAGTCCCAGAGGGGGAAAGGACAGTGTCTGACCCACTGACCCACCCAGTCCCAGATGGGGAAAGGACAGTGTCTGACCCACTGTCCCACCCAGTCCCAGAGGTGGAAAGGACTGTGCCTGACCTACTGTCCCACCCAGTCCCAGAGGGGTAAGGACAGTGTCTGACCCACTGTCCCACCCAGTCCCAGAGGGGGAAAGGACAGTGTCTGACCCACTGTCCCACCCAGTCCCAGAGGGGGAAAGTACAGTGTCTGACCCACTGTCCCACCCAGTCCCAGAGGGTGAATGGACAGTGTCTGACCCACTGTCCCACCCAGTCCCAGAGGGGGAAAGGACAGTGTCTGACCCACTGTCACATCCAGTACCAGAGGGGGAAAGGACAGTGTCTGACCCACTGTCCCATCCAGTACCAGAGCGGGAAAGGACAGTGTCTGACCCATTTTCCCATCCAGTACCAGAGGGGAAAAGGACAGTGTCTGACCCACTGTCCCACTCAGTCCCAGAGGGGGAAAGGACAGTGTCTGACCCACTGACCCACCCAGTCCCAGAGGAGGAAAGGACATTGACCCACTGACCCACCCAGACCCAGAGGTGGAAAGGACAGGGCCTGACCCACTGTCCCAGCCAGTCCCAGAGGGGGCAAGGACAGCATCTGACCGACTGTGCCACCCCAGTCCCAGTGCAGGAAAGGACACTGTCTGACCCAGTGTCCCACCCAGTACCAGAGGGGGAAAGGACAGCGTCTGACCCAACTGACCCACCCAGTCCCAGAGGGGGAAAGGACAGTGTCTCACCTACTGTCCCACCCAGTCCCAGAGGGTAAAGGACAGTGTCTGACCCACTGTCCCACCCAGTCCCAGAGGGGGAAAGGAGAGTGTCTGACCCACTGTCCCACCCAGTCCCAGAGGGGGAAAGTACAGTGTCTGACCCACTGTCCCACCCAGTCCCAGAGGGTGAATGGACAGTGTCTGACCCACTGTCCCATCCAGTACCAGAGGGGGAAAGTTCAGTGTCTGACCCACTGTCCCATCCAGTACCAGAGGGGGAAAGGACAGTGTCTGACCCACTGACCCACCCAGTCCCAGAGGGGTAAGGACAGTGTCTGACCCACTGTCCCATCCAGTACCAGAGGGGGAAAGGACAGTGTCTGACCCACTGACACACCCAGTCCCAGAGGAGGAAAGGACATTGACCCACTGACCCACCCAGACCCAGAGGTGGAAAGGACAGGGCCTGAGCCACTGTCCCACCCAGTCCCAGAGGGGGCAAGGACAGCATCTGACCGACTGTGCCACCCCAGTCCCAGTGCAGGAAAGGACACTGTCTGACCCACTGTCCCACCCAGTCCCAGAGGGTGAACGGACAGTGTCTGTCCCACTGTCCCACCCAGTCCCAGAGCGGGAAAGGACAGTGTCTGACCCACTGTCCCACCCAGTCCCAGAGGGGGAAAGTACAGTGTCTGACCCACTGTCCCACCCAGTCCCACAGGGGAACAGGGCCATTTCTGACCCACTGCCCAACCAGTCCCAGAAGGACAAAGGACAGTGTCTGACCCACTGTCCCACCCAGTGCCAGAGGGGGAAAGGACATTGTCTGACCCACTGCCCCACCCAGTCCCAGAGGGGAAAAGGTCCATTTCTGACCCACTGCCCAACCAGTCCCAGAAGGACAAAGGACAGTGTCTGACCCACTGTCCCACCCAGTCCCAGAACGGGAAAGGACAGTGTCTGTCCACTGTCCCACCCAGTCCCAAAGCGGGAAAGGACAGTGTCTGACCCAATGTCCCATCCAGTACCAGAGGGGGAAAGGACAGTTTCTGACGCACTGTCCCATCCAGTACCAGAGGGGGAAAGGAGAGTGTCTGACCCACTGTCCCACCCAGTCCCAGAGGGGGAAAGGACAGTGTCTGACCCAACTGACCCACCCAGTCCCAGATGGGGAAAGGACAGTGTCTGACCCACTGTCCCACCCAGTCCCAGAGGTGGAAAGGACTGTGCCTGACCTACTGTCCCACCCAGTCCCAGAGGGTAAAGGACAGTGTCTGACCCACTGTCTCACCCAGTCCCAGAGGGGGAAAGGACAGTGTCTGACCCACTGTCCCACCCAATCCCAGAGGGGGAAAGTACAGTGTCTGACCCACTGTCCCACCCAGTCGCAGAGGGTGAATGGACAGTGTCTGACCCACTGTCCCACCCAGTCCCAGAGGGGGAAAGGACAGTGTCTGACCCACTGTCACATCCAGTACCAGAGGGGGAAAGGACAGTGTCTGACCCACTGTCCCATCCAGTACCAGAGCGGGAAAGGACAGTGTCTGACCCATTTTCCCATCCAGTACCAGAGGGGAAAAGGACAGTGTCTGACCCACTGTCCCATCCAGTACCAGAGCGGGAAAGGACAGTGTCTGACCCATTTTCCCATCCAGTACCAGAGGGGGAAAGGACAGTGTCTGACCCACTGTCCCATCCAGTCCCAGAGGAGGAAAGGACAGTGTCTGACCCACTGTCCCATCCAGTACCAGAGGGGGAAAGGACAGTGTCTGACCCACTGACCCGCCCAGTCCCAGAGGGGTAAGGACAGTGTCTGACCCACTGTCCCATCCAGTCCCAGAGGGGGAAAGGACAGTGTCTGACCCACTGTCCCAGCCAGTCCCAGAGCGGGAAAGGACAGTGTCTGACCCACTGTCCCATCCAGTACCAGAGGGGGAAAGGACAGTTTCTGACGCACTGTCCCATCCAGTACCAGAGGGGGAAAGGAGATTGTCTGACCCACTGTCCCACCCAGTACCAGAGGGGGAAAGGACAGTGTCTGACCCAACTGACCCACCCAGTCCCAGATGGGGAAAGGACAGTGTCTGACCTACTGACCCACCCAGTCCCAGAGTGGGAAAGCACAGTGTCTTACCCATTGACTCAGACAGTCACAGTGGAGGAAAGGACAGTGTCTGACCTACTGCCCAGTGCCAGAGCGGAAAAGTGCATTTACTGATCCACTGTCCTATTCAGTCCCCGAAAGTGAAAGCACAGTGTCTGACCCACTGTCCCACTCAGTCCCAGAGGGGGAAAGGACAGTGTCTGACCCACTGACCCACCCAGTCCCAGAGGAGGAAAGGACATTGACCCACTGACCCACCCAGACCCAGAGGTGGAAAGGACAGGGCCTGACCCACTGTCCCAGCCAGTCCCAGAGGGGGCAAGGACAGCATCTGACCGACAGTGCCACCCCAGTCCCAGTGCAGGAAAGGACACTGTCTGACCCAGTGTCCCACCCAGTACCAGAGGGGGAAAGGACAGCGTCTGACCCAACTGACCCACCCAGTCCCAGAGGGGGAAAGGACAGTGTCTCACCGACTGTCCCACCCAGTCCCAGAGGGTAAAGGACAGTGTCTGACCCACTGTCCCACCCAGTCCCAGAGGGGGAAAGGAGAGTGTCTGACCCACTGTCCCACCCAGTCCCAGAGGGGGAAAGTACAGTGTCTGACCCACTGTCCCACCCAGTCCCAGAGGGTGAATGGACAGTGTCTGACCCACTGTCCCATCCAGTACCAGAGGGGGAAAGTTCAGTGTCTGACCCACTGTCCCATCCAGTACCAGAGGGGGAAAGGACAGTGTCTGACCCACTGACCCACCCAGTCCCAGAGGGGTAAGGACAGTGTCTGACCCACTGTCCCATCCAGTACCAGAGGGGGAAAGGACAGTGTCTGACCCACTGACACACCCAGTCCCAGAGGAGGAAAGGACATTGACCCACTGACCCACCCAGACCCAGAGGTGGAAAGGACAGGGCCTGAGCCACTGTCCCACCCAGTCCCAGAGGGGGCAAGGACAGCATCTGACCGACTGTGCCACCCCAGTCCCAGTGCAGGAAAGGACACTGTCTGACCCACTGTCCCACCCAGTCCCAGAGGGTGAACGGACAGTGTCTGTCCCACTGTCCCACCCAGTCCCAGAGCGGGAAAGGACAGTGTCTGACCCACTGTCCCACCCAGTCCCAGAGGGGGAAAGTACAGTGTCTGACCCACTGTCCCACCCAGTCCCACAGGGGAACAGGGCCATTTCTGACCCACTGCCCAACCAGTCCCAGAAGGACAAAGGACAGTGTCTGACCCACTGTCCCACCCAGTGCCAGAGGGGGAAAGGACATTGTCTGACCCACTGCCCCACCCAGTCCCAGAGGGGAAAAGGTCCATTTCTGACCCACTGCCCAACCAGTCCCAGAAGGACAAAGGACAGTGTCTGACCCACTGTCCCACCCAGTCCCAGAACGGGAAAGGACAGTGTCTGTCCACTGTCCCACCCAGTCCCAAAGCGGGAAAGGACAGTGTCTGACCCAATGTCCCATCCAGTACCAGAGGGGGAAAGGACAGTTTCTGACGCACTGTCCCATCCAGTACCAGAGGGGGAAAGGACAGTGTCTGACCCACTGTCCCATCCAGTACCAGAGGGGGAAAGGACAGTGTCTGACCCACTGTCCCATCCAGTCCCAGAGGAGGAAAGGACAGTGTCTGACCCACTGTCCCATCCAGTACCAGAGCGGGAAAGGACAGTGTCTGACCCACTGTCCCATCCCAGTCCCAGAGGGGGAAAGGACAGTGTCTGACCCACTGTCCCATCCAGTCCCAGAGGGGAAAGGACAGTGTCTGACCCACTGTCCCATCCAGTACCAGAGGGGGAAAGGACAGTGTCTGACCCACTGACCCACCCAGTCCCAGAGGGGGAAAGGTCCAGTGTCTGACCCACTGTCCCAACCAGTCCCAGAGGGGAAAGGACAGTGTCTGACCCACTGTCCCAACCAGTCCCAGAAGGACAAAGGACAGTGTCTGACCCACTGTCCCACCCAGTCCCAAAGCGGGAAAGGACAGTGTCTGACCCACTGTCCCATCCAGTACCAGAGGGGGAAAGGACAGTTTCTGACGCACTGTCCCATCCAGTACCAGAGGGGGAAAGGAGAGTGTCTGACCCACTGTCCCACCCAGTCCCAGAGGGGGAAAGGACAGTGTCTGAACCATTGTCCCACCCAGTCCAAGAGGGGGAAAGGACAGTGTCTGACCCACTGTCCCACGCAGTCCCAGAGGTGGAAAGGACTGTGCCTGACCTACTGTCCCACCCAGTCCCAGAGGGGTAAAGGACAGTGTCTGACCCACTGTCTCACCCAGTCCCAGAGGGGGAAAGGACAGTGTCTGACCCACTGTCCCACCCAGTCCCAGAGGGGGAAAGGAGAGTGTCTGACCCACTGTCCCACCCAATCCCAGAGGGGGAAAGTACAGTGTCTGACCCACTGTCCCACCCAGTCGCAGAGGGTGAATGGACAGTGTCTGACCCACTGTCCCACCCAGTCCCAGAGGGGGAAAGGACAGTGTCTGACCCACTGTCACATCCAGTACCAGAGGGGGAAAGGACAGTGTCTGACCCACTGTCCCATCCAGTACCAGAGCGGGAAAGGACAGTGTCTGACCCATTTTCCCATCCAGTACCAGAGGGGAAAAGGACAGTGTCTGACCCACTGTCCCATCCAGTACCAGAGCGGGAAAGGACAGTGTCTGACCCATTTTCCCATCCAGTACCAGAGGGGGAAAGGACAGTGTCTGACCCACTGTCCCATCCAGTCCCAGAGGAGGAAAGGACAGTGTCTGACCCACTGTCCCATCCAGTACCAGAGGGGGAAAGGACAGTGTCTGACCCACTGACCCGCCCAGTCCCAGAGGGGTAAGGACAGTGTCTGACCCACTGTCCCATCCAGTACCAGAGGGGGAAAGTACAGTGTCTGACCCACTGTCCCACCCAGTCCCAGAGGGGGAAAGGACAGTGTCTGTCCCACTGTCCCACCCAGTCCCAAAGCGGGAAAGGACAGTGTCTGACCCACTGTCCCATCCAGTACCAGAGGGGGAAAGGACAGTTTCTGACGCACTGTCCCATCCAGTACCAGAGGGGGAAAGGAGATTGTCTGACCCACTGTCCCACCCAGTACCAGAGGGGGAAAGGACAGTGTCTGACCCAACTGACCCACCCAGTCCCAGATGGGGAAAGGACAGTGTCTGACCTACTGACCCACCCAGACCCAGAGTGGGAAAGCACAGTGTCTTACCCATTGACTCAGACAGTCACAGTGGAGGAAAGGACAGTGTCTGACCTACTGCCCAGTGCCAGAGCGGAAAAGTGCATTTACTGATCCACTGTCCTATTCAGTCCCCGAAAGTGAAAGCACAGTGTCTGACCCACTGTCCCACTCAGTCCCAGAGGGGGAAAGGACAGTGTCTGACCCACTGACCCACCCAGTCCCAGAGGAGGAAAGGACATTGACCCACTGACCCACCCAGACCCAGAGGTGGAAAGGACAGGGCCTGACCCACTGTCCCAGCCAGTCCCAGAGGGGGCAAGGACAGCATCTGACCGACTGTGCCACCCCAGTCCCAGTGCAGGAAAGGACACTGTCTGACCCAGTGTCCCACCCAGTACCAGAGGGGGAAAGGACAGTGTCTGACCCACTGACCCACCCAGTCCCAGATGGGGAAAGGACAGTGTCTGACCCACTGTCCCACCCAGTCCCAGAGGGTAAAGGACAGTGTCTGACACACTGAGCCACCCAGTCCCAGAGGGGGAAAGGACAGTGTCTGACCCACTGTCTCACCCAGTCCCAGAGGGGGAAAGGACAGTGTCTCACCTACTGTCCCACCCAGTCCCAGAGGGTAAAGGACAGTGTCTGACCCACTGTCCCACCCAGTCCCAGAGGGGGAAAGGAGAGTGTCTGACCCACTGTCCCACCCAGTCCCAGAGGGGGAAAGTACAGTGTCTGACCCACTGTCCCACCCAGTCCCAGAGGGTGAATGGACAGTGTCTGACCCACTGTCCCATCCAGTACCAGAGGGGGAAAGGTCAGTGTCTGACCCACTGTCCCATCCAGTACCAGAGGGGGAAAGGACAGTGTCTGACCCACTGTCCCATCCAGTACCAGAGCGGGAAAGGACAGTGTCTGACCCACTGTCCCATCCAGTACCAGAGGGGGAAAGGACAGTGTCTGACCCACTGTCCCATCCAGTCCCAGAGGAGGAAAGGACAGTGTCTGACCCACTGTCCCATCCAGTACCAGAGGGGGAAAGGACAGTGTCTGACCCACTGACCCACCCAGTCCCAGAGGAGGAAAGGACATTGACCCACTGACCCACCCAGACCCAGAGGTGGAAAGGACAGGGCCTGAGCCACTGTCCCACCCAGTCCCAGAGGGGGCAAGGACAGCATCTGACCGACTGTGCCACCCCAGTCCCAGTGCAGGAAAGGACACTGTCTGACCCACTGTCCCACCCAGTCCCAGAGGGTGAACGGACAGTGTCTGTCCCACTGTCCCACCCAGTCCCAGAGCGGGAAAGGACAGTGTCTGACCCACTGTCCCACCCAGTCCCAGAGGGGGAAAGTACAGTGTCTGACCCACTGTCCCACCCAGTCCCAGAGGGGAAAAGGGCCATTTCTGACCCACTGCCCAACCAGTCCCAGAAGGACAAAGGACAGTGTCTGACCCACTGTCCCACCCAGTGCCAGAGGGGGAAAGGACATTGTCTGACCCACTGCCCCACCCAGTCCCAGAGGGGAAAAGGTCCATTTCTGACCCACTGCCCAACCAGTCCCAGAAGGACAAAGGACAGTGTCTGACCCACTGTCCCACCCAGTCCCAGAACGGGAAAGGACAGTGTCTGTCCACTGTCCCACCCAGTCCCAAAGCGGGAAAGGACAGTGTCTGACCCAATGTCCCATCCAGTACCAGAGGGGGAAAGGACAGTTTCTGACGCACTGTCCCATCCAGTACCAGAGGGGGAAAGGAGAGTGTCTGACCCACTGTCCCACCCAGTCCCAGAGGGGGAAAGGACAGTGTCTGACCCAACTGACCCACCCAGTCCCAGATGGGGAAAGGACAGTGTCTGACCCACTGTCCCACCCAGTCCCAGAGGTGGAAAGGACTGTGCCTGACCTACTGTCCCACCCAGTCCCAGAGGGTAAAGGACAGTGTCTGACCCACTGTCTCACCCAGTCCCAGAGGGGGAAAGGACAGTGTCTGACCCACTGTCCCACCCAGTCCCAGAGGGGGAAAGGAGAGTGTCTGACCCACTGTCCCACCCAATCCCAGAGGGGGAAAGTACAGTGTCTGACCCACTGTCCCACCCAGTCGCAGAGGGTGAATGGACAGTGTCTGACCCACTGTCCCACCCAGTCCCAGAGGGGGAAAGGACAGTGTCTGACCCACTGTCACATCTAGTACCAGAGGGGGAAAGGACAGTGTCTGACCCACTGTCCCATCCAGTACCAGAGCGGGAAAGGACAGTGTCTGACCCATTTTCCCATCCAGTACCAGAGGGGAAAAGGACAGTGTCTGACCCACTGTCCCATCCAGTACCAGAGCGGGAAAGGACAGTGTCTGACCCATTTTCCCATCCAGTACCAGAGGGGGAAAGGACAGTGTCTGACCCACTGTCCCATCCAGTACCAGAGGGGGAAAGGACAGTGTCTGACCCACTGACCCACCCAGTCCCAGAGGGGTAAGGACAGTGTCTGACCCACTGTCCCATCCAGTACCAGAGGGGGAAAGTACAGTGTCTGACCCACTGTCCCACCCAGTCCCAGAGGGGGAAAGGACAGTGTCTGTCCCACTGTCCCACCCAGTCCCAAAGCGGGAAAGGACAGTGTCTGACCCACTGTCCCATCCAGTACCAGAGGTGGAAAGGACAGTTTCTGACGCACTGTCCCATCCAGTACCAGAGGGGGAAAGGAGAGTGTCTGACCCACTGTCCCACCCAGTCCCAAAGGGGGAAAGGACAGTGTCTGACCCAACTGACCCACCCAGTCCCAGATGGGGAAAGGACAGTGTCTGACCCACTGTCCCACCCAGTCCCAGAGGTGGAAAGGACTGTGCCTGACCTACTGTCCCACCCAGTCCCAGAGGGTAAAGGACAGTGTCTGACCCACTGTCTCACCCAGTCCCAGAGGGGGAAAGGACAGTGTCTGACCCACTGTCCCACCCAGACCCAGAAGGACAAAGGACAGTGTCTGACCCACTGTCCCACCCAGTACCAGAGGGAGAAAGGACAGTGTCAGACCCACTGTCCCACCCAGTCCCAGAGGGGGAAAGGAGAGTGTCTGACCCACTGTCCCACCCATTCCCAGAGGGGGAAAGTACAGTGTCTGACCCACTGTCCCACCCAGTCCCAGAGGGTGAATGGACAGTGTCTGACCCACTGTCCCACCCAGTCCCACAGGGGGAAAGGACAGTGTCTGACCCACTGTCCCATCCAGTACCAGAGGGGGAAAGGACAGTGTCTGACCCACTGTCCCATCCAGTACCAGAGCGGGAAAGGACAGTGTCTGACCCATTTTCCCATCCAGTACCAGAGGGGGAAAGGACAGTGTCTGACCCACTGTCCCATCCAGTCCCAGAGGAGGAAAGGACAGTGTCTGACCCACTGTCCCATCCAGTACCAGAGGGGGAAAGGACAGTGTCTGACCCACTGACCCACCCAGTCCCAGAGGGGTAAGGACATTGTCTGACCCACTGTCCCATCCAGTACCAGAGGGGGAAAGTACAGTGTCTGACCCACTGTCCCACCCAGTCCCAGAGGGTGAATGGACAGTGTCTGACCCACTGTCCCACCCAGTCCCAGAGGGGGAAAGGACAGTTTCTGACCCACTGTCCCACCCAGTACCAGAGGGAGAAAGGACAGTGTCTGACCCACTGTCCCACCCAGTCCCAGAGGGGGAAAGGAGAGTGTCTGACCCACTGTCCCACCCATTCCCAGAGGGGGAAAGTACAGTGTCTGACCCACTGTCCCACCCAGTCCCAGAGGGTGAATGGACAGTGTCTGACCCACTGTCCCACCCAGTCCCAGAGGGGGAAAGGACGGTGTCTGACCCACTGTCCCATCCAGTACCAGAGGGGGAAAGGACAGTGTCTGACCCACTGTCCCACCCAGTCCCAGAGCGGGAAAGGACAGTGTCTAACCCACTGTCCCATCCAGTACCAGAGGGGAAAAGGACAGTGTCTGACCCACTGACCCACCCAGTCCCAGAGGGGTAAGGACAGTGTCTGACCCACTGTCCCATCCAGTACCAGAGGGGGAAAGGACAGTGTCTGACCCACTGACCCACCCAGTCCCAGAGGAGGAAAGGACATTGACCCACTGACCCACCCAGACCCAGATGTGGAAAGGACATGGCCTGACCCACTGTCCCACCCAGTCCCAGAGGGGGCAAGGACAGCATCTGACCGACTGTGCCACCCCAGTCCCAGTGCAGGAAAGGACAGCATCTGACACACTGTCCCACCCAGTCCCAGAGGGTGAACGGACAGTGTCTGTCCCACTGTCCCACCCAGTCCCAGAGGGGGAAAGTACAGTGTCTGACCCACTGTCCCACCCAGTCCCAGAGGGGAAAAGGGCCATTTCTGACCCACTGCCCAACCAGTCCCAGAAGGACAAAGGACAGTGTCTGACCCACTGTCCCACCCAGTGCCAGAGGGGGAAATGACATTGTCTGACCCACTGTCCCACCCAATGCCAGGGGGGGAAAGGACAGTGCCTGACCCACTGTCCCATCCAGTACCAGAGGGGGAAAGGACAGTGTCTGACCCACTGAACCACCCAGACCCAGAGGGGGAAAGGACAGTGTCTGACCCACTGTCCCACCCAGTCCCAGAGGGTGAATGGACAGTGTCTGACCCACTGTCCCACCCAGTCCCAGAGGGGGAAAGGAGAGTGTCTGACCCACTGTCCCACCCAGTCCCAGAGGGGGAAAGTACAGTGTCTGACCCACTGTCCCACCCAGTCCCAGAGGGTGAATGGACAGTGTCTGACCCACTGTCCCATCCAGTACCAGAGGGGGAAAGTTCAGTGTCTGACCCACTGTCCCATCCAGTACCAGAGGGGGAAAGGACAGTGTCTGACCCACTGACCCACCCAGTCCCAGAGGGGTAAGGACAGTGTCTGACCCACTGTCCCATCCAGTACCAGAGGGGGAAAGGACAGTGTCTGACCCACTGACACACCCAGTCCCAGAGGAGGAAAGGACATTGACCCACTGACCCACCCAGACCCAGAGGTGGAAAGGACAGGGCCTGAGCCACTGTCCCACCCAGTCCCAGAGGGGGCAAGGACAGCATCTGACCGACTGTGCCACCCCAGTCCCAGTGCAGGAAAGGACACTGTCTGACCCACTGTCCCACCCAGTCCCAGAGGGTGAACGGACAGTGTCTGTCCCACTGTCCCACCCAGTCCCAGAGCGGGAAAGGACAGTGTCTGACCCACTGTCCCACCCAGTCCCAGAGGGGGAAAGTACAGTGTCTGACCCACTGTCCCACCCAGTCCCACAGGGGAACAGGGCCATTTCTGACCCACTGCCCAACCAGTCCCAGAAGGACAAAGGACAGTGTCTGACCCACTGTCCCACCCAGTGCCAGAGGGGGAAAGGACATTGTCTGACCCACTGCCCCACCCAGTCCCAGAGGGGAAAAGGTCCATTTCTGACCCACTGCCCAACCAGTCCCAGAAGGACAAAGGACAGTGTCTGACCCACTGTCCCACCCAGTCCCAGAACGGGAAAGGACAGTGTCTGTCCACTGTCCCACCCAGTCCCAAAGCGGGAAAGGACAGTGTCTGACCCAATGTCCCATCCAGTACCAGAGGGGGAAAGGACAGTTTCTGACGCACTGTCCCATCCAGTACCAGAGGGGGAAAGGAGAGTGTCTGACCCACTGTCCCACCCAGTCCCAGAGGGGGAAAGGACAGTGTCTGACCCAACTGACCCACCCAGTCCCAGATGGGGAAAGGACAGTGTCTGACCCACTGTCCCACCCAGTCCCAGAGGTGGAAAGGACTGTGCCTGACCTACTGTCCCACCCAGTCCCAGAGGGTAAAGGACAGTGTCTGACCCACTGTCTCACCCAGTCCCAGAGGGGGAAAGGACAGTGTCTGACCCACTGTCCCACCCAGTCCCAGAGGGGGAAAGGAGAGTGTCTGACCCACTGTCCCACCCAATCCCAGAGGGGGAAAGTACAGTGTCTGACCCACTGTCCCATCCAGTACCAGAGGGGGAAAGGACAGTGTCTGACCCACTGACCCACCCAGTCCCAGAGGGGTAAGGACAGTGTCTGACCCACTGTCCCATCCAGTACCAGAGGGGGAAAGTACAGTGTCTGACCCACTGTCCCACCCAGTCCCAGAGGGGGAAAGGACAGTGTCTGTCCCACTGTCCCACCCAGTCCCAAAGCGGGAAAGGACAGTGTCTGACCCACTGTCCCATCCAGTACCAGAGGTGGAAAGGACAGTTTCTGACGCACTGTCCCATCCAGTACCAGAGGGGGAAAGGAGAGTGTCTGACCCACTGTCCCACCCAGTCCCAAAGGGGGAAAGGACAGTGTCTGACCCAACTGACCCACCCAGTCCCAGATGGGGAAAGGACAGTGTCTGACCCACTGTCCCACCCAGTCCCAGAGGTGGAAAGGACTGTGCCTGACCTACTGTCCCACCCAGTCCCAGAGGGTAAAGGACAGTGTCTGACCCACTGTCTCACCCAGTCCCAGAGGGGGAAAGGACAGTGTCTGACCCACTGTCCCACCCAGACCCAGAAGGACAAAGGACAGTGTCTGACCCACTGTCCCACCCAGTACCAGAGGGAGAAAGGACAGTGTCAGACCCACTGTCCCACCCAGTCCCAGAGGGGGAAAGGAGAGTGTCTGACCCACTGTCCCACCCATTCCCAGAGGGGGAAAGTACAGTGTCTGACCCACTGTCCCACCCAGTCCCAGAGGGTGAATGGACAGTGTCTGACCCACTGTCCCACCCAGTCCCACAGGGGGAAAGGACAGTGTCTGACCCACTGTCCCATCCAGTACCAGAGGGGGAAAGGACAGTGTCTGACCCACTGTCCCATCCAGTACCAGAGCGGGAAAGGACAGTGTCTGACCCATTTTCCCATCCAGTACCAGAGGGGGAAAGGACAGTGTCTGACCCACTGTCCCATCAAGTCCCAGAGGAGGAAAGGACAGTGTCTGACCCACTGTCCCATCCAGTACCAGAGGGGGAAAGGACAGTGTCTGACCCACTGACCCACCCAGTCCCAGAGGGGTAAGGACATTGTCTGACCCACTGTCCCATCCAGTACCAGAGGGGGAAAGTACAGTGTCTGACCCACTGTCCCACCCAGTCCCAGAGGGTGAATGGACAGTGTCTGACCCACTGTCCCACCCTGTCCCAGAGGGGGAAAGGACAGTTTCTGACCCACTGTCCCACCCAGTACCAGAGGGAGAAAGGACAGTGTCTGACCCACTGTCCCACCCAGTCCCAGAGGGGGAAAGGAGAGTGTCTGACCCACTGTCCCACCCATTCCCAGAGGGGGAAAGTACAGTGTCTGACCCACTGTCCCACCCAGTCCCAGAGGGTGAATGGACAGTGTCTGACCCACTGTCCCACCCAGTCCCAGAGGGGGAAAGGACGGTGTCTGACCCACTGTCCCATCCAGTACCAGAGGGGGAAAGGACAGTGTCTGACCCACTGTCCCACCCAGTCCCAGAGCGGGAAAGGACAGTGTCTAACCCACTGTCCCATCCAGTACCAGAGGGGAAAAGGACAGTGTCTGACCCACTGACCCACCCAGTCCCAGAGGGGTAAGGACAGTGTCTGACCCACTGTCCCATCCAGTACCAGAGGGGGAAAGGACAGTGTCTGACCCACTGACCCACCCAGTCCCAGAGGAGGAAAGGACATTGACCCACTGACCCACCCAGACCCAGATGTGGAAAGGACATGGCCTGACCCACTGTCCCACCCAGTCCCAGAGGGGGCAAGGACAGCATCTGACCGACTGTGCCACCCCAGTCCCAGTGCAGGAAAGGACAGCATCTGACACACTGTCCCACCCAGTCCCAGAGGGTGAACGGACAGTGTCTGTCCCACTGTCCCACCCAGTCCCAGAGGGGGAAAGTACAGTGTCTGACCCACTGTCCCACCCAGTCCCAGAGGGGAAAAGGGCCATTTCTGACCCACTGCCCAACCAGTCCCAGAAGGACAAAGGACAGTGTCTGACCCACTGTCCCACCCAGTGCCAGAGGGGGAAATGACATTGTCTGACCCACTGTCCCACCCAATGCCAGGGGGGGAAAGGACAGTGCCTGACCCACTGTCCCATCCAGTACCAGAGGGGGAAAGGACAGTGTCTGACCCACTGAACCACCCAGACCCAGAGGGGGAAAGGACAGTGTCTGACCCACTGTCCCACCCAGTCCCAGAGGGTGAATGGACAGTGTCTGACCCACTGTCCCACCCAGTCCCAGAGGGGGAAAGGACAGTGTCTGACCCACTGTCCCACCCAGTCCCAGAGGGGGAAAGGACAGTGTCTGACCCACTGTCCCACCCAGTCCCAGAGCGGGAAAGGACAGTGTCTGACCCACTGTCCCAGCCTGTCCCAGAGGGGGAAAGGACACTGTCTGACTCATCGTCACACCCAGTCCAAGAGGGACAAAGGACAGTGTCTGACCCACTGTCCCACCCAGTCCCAGAGTGGGAAAGGACAGTGTCTGACCCACTGTCCCACCTAGTCCCAGAGGGGAAAAGGGCCATTTCTGACCCACTGCCCACCCAATCCCAGAGGTGGAAACGACTGTGCCTGACATACTGTCCCACCCTGCCCCAGGGGGGAATGGACAGTGTCTGACCCACTGCCCAGTCCCAGAGGGACAAAGGACAGTGTCTGACCCACTGCACAGGCCAGATGGGAAGAGGACAGTGTCTGACCCACTGACTCACCAAGCCCCAGATGCGGAAAGGACAGTGCCAGACCTACTGACCCACCCAGACCCAGACTGGGAAAGCACAGTGTCTTACCCAATGACTCAGACAGTCACAGTGGAGGAAAGGACAGTGTCTGACCTACTGCCCAGTGCCAGAGCGGAAAAGTGCATTTACTGATCCACTGTCCTATTCAGTCCCCGAAAGTGAAAGCACAGTTTCTGACCCACTGTCCTACTCAGTCCCAGATGGGGAAAGGACAGTGTCTGACCCAACTGACCCACCCAGTCCCAGAGGAGGAAAGGACAGTATCTGACTCACTGCCCAGTCCCAGAGGGACAAAGGACACTGTCTGACCTACTGCCCACTCAGTCCCAGAGGGGAAAAGACAGTGTCTGACCCACTGTCCCACCCAGTCCCAGAGGGGGAAAGTTCAGTGTCTGACCCACTGTCCCATCCAGTCCCAGAGGGGAAAAGGGCCATTTCTGACCCACTGCCCACCCAGTCCCAGAAGGACAAAGGACAGCATCTGACCCACTGTCCCACCCAGTGCCAGAGGGGGAAAGGACATTTTGTGACCCACTGTCCCACCCAGTCCCAGAGGAGGAAAGGACAGTGGCTGACCCACTGAACCACCCAGACCCAGAGCGGGAAAGGACAGTGTCTGACCCACTGTCCCACCCAGTCCCAGAGGGTGAATGGACAGTGCCTGACCCACTGTCCCACCCAGTCCCAGAGGGGGAAAGGACAGTGTCTGACCCACTGTCCCACCCAGTCCCAGAGCGGGAAAGGACAGTGTCTGACCCACTGTCCCATCCAGTCCCAGAGGGGGAAAGTACAGTGTCTGACCCACTGTCCCACCCAGTCCCAGAGGGGGAAAGGACATTGTCTGACTCATCGTCACACCCAGTCCAAGAGGGACAAAGGACAGTGTCTGACCCACTGTCCCACCCAGTCCCAGAGCGGGAAAGGACAGTGTCTGACCCACTGTCCCACCCAGTCCCAGAGGGGAAAAGGGCCATTTCTGACCCACTGCCCACCCAATCCCAGAGGTGGAAACGACTGTGCCTGACATACTGTCCCACCCTGCCCCAGGGGGGAATGGACAGTGTCTGACCCACTGCCCAGTCCCAGAGGGACAAAGGACAGTGTCTGACCCACTGCACAGGCCAGATGGGAAGAGGACAGTGTCTGACCCACTGACTCACCAAGCCCCAGATGTGGAAAGGACAGTGCCAGACCTACTGACCCACCCAGACCCAGAGTGGGAAAGCACAGTGTCTTACCCATTGACTCAGGCAGTCACAGTGGAGGAAAGGACAGTGTCTGACCTACTGCCCAGGGCCAGAGCGGAAAAGTGCATTTACTGATCCACTGTCCTATTCAGTCCCCGAAAGTGAAAGCACAGTTTCTGACCCACTGTCCTACTCAGTCCCAGATGGGGAAAGGACAGTGTCTGACCCAACTGACCCACCCAGTCCCAGTGGAGGAAAGGACAGCGTCTGACTCACTGCCCAGTCCCAGAGGGACAAAGGACAGTGTCTGACCTACTGCCCACCCAGTCCCAGAGGGGAAAAGACAGTGTCTGACCCACTGTCCCACCCAGACCCAGAAGGACAAAGGACAGCATCTGACCCACTGTCCCACCCACTGCCAGAGGGGGAAAGGACAGTGTCTGACCCACTGTCCCATCCAGAACCAGAGGGGGAAAGGACAGTGTCTGACCCACTGACCCACCCAGTCCCAGATGAGGAAAGGACATTGTCTGACCCACTGACCCACCCAGACCCAGAGGTGGAAAAGACAGAGCCTGACCCACTGACCCGCCCAATCCCAGAGGGGGAAAGGACACTGTCTGACTCATCGTCCCAACCTGTCCCAGAGGGGGAAAGGAGAGTGTCTGACCCACTGCCGCACCCAGTCCCAGAGGGAGAATGGACAGTGTCTGACCATTGCCCAGTCTCAGAGTGGGAATGGACAGTGTCTGACCCACTGTCCCACCCAGTCCCAGAGGGGAAAAGGACAGTGTCTGACCCACTGTCCCACCCAGTCCCAGATGGGGAAAGGACAGTGTCTGACCCACTGCCCAGTCCCAGAGAGAGAAAGGACAGTGTCTGACCCACTGCCAAGTCCCAGAGGGGGAAAGGACTGCGTCTGACCCACTGCCCAGTCCCAGAGGGACAAAGGACAGTGTTTGACCCACTGTCCCATCCAGTCCCAGAGAGGGAAGGACAGTGTCTGACCCACTGTCCCACCCAGTCTCAGTGGGGGAAAAGACAGTGTCTGACCCACTGCCCATTCCCAGAGGAGGAAGGGACATTGTCTGACCCACTGTCCCACCCAGTTGCAATGGGGGATAGGACTGTGCCTGATGAACTCTCCCACTCAGTCCCAGTGGGGGAAAGAAATGTGCCTGACACAGTGTGTCACCCAGTACCAGATGGGGAAAGGTAAGTTCCTGACCTGCAGTCCCCCCGAGTCCCAGAGGGGAAAGCATGGTGCCGGAGCTATTGTCCCCCCCTAGTCTCAGAGTGGGGAAGGAGAGTGTCTGACCTACTGCCCAATCCAAGAGGGAAAAAGGACAGTGTCTAACACACAGTCCAGTCCCACAGGGGGAACGGCCGGTGTCTGACCCACTGTCTCACCCAGTCCCAGAGAGGGAAAGGACAGTGTCTGACCCACTGTCCCACCCAGTCCCAGAGGGGAAAAGGGCCATTTCTGACCCACTGCCCACCCAATCCCAGAGGTGGAAACGACTGTGCCTGACATACTGTCCCACCCAGTCCCAGAGGGGAAAGGAGAGTGTCTGACCCACTGCCCCACCCAGTCCCAGAGGGAGAATGGACAGTGTCTGACCCACTGTCCCACCCAGTCCCAGAGGGGAAAAGGGCCATTTCTGACCCACTGCCCACCCAATCCCAGAGGTGGAAACGACTGTGCCTGACATACTGTCCCACCCTGCCCCTGGGGGGGAATGGAGAGTGTCTGACCCACTGCCCCACCCAGTCCCAGAGGGAGAATGGACAGTGTCTGACCCACTGCACAGGCCAGATGGGAAGAGGACAGTGTCTGACCCACTGACTCACCAAGCCCCAGATGCGGAAAGGACAGTGCCAGACCTACTGACCCACCCAGACCCAGAGTGGGAAAGCACAGTGTCTTACCCATTGACTCAGACAGTCACAGTTGAGGAAAGGACAGTGTCTGACCTACTGCCCAGTGCCAGAGCGGAAAAGTGCATCTACTGATCCACTGTCCTATTCAGTCCCTGAAAGTGAAAGCACAGTTTCTGACCCACTGTCCCACCCAGTATCAGAGGGGGAAAGGACAGTGTCTGACCCACTGTCCCACCCAGTCCCGGAGCGGGAAAGGACAGTGTCTGACCCACTGTCCCACCCAGTCCCAGAGCGGGAAAGGACAGTGTCTGACCCACTGTCCCAGCCAGTCCCAGAGGGGGAAAGGACAGTGTCTGACCCACTGTCCCACCCAGTCCCAGAGGGGGAAAGGGCCATTTCTGACCCACTGCCCACCCAATCCCAGAGGTGGAAACGACTGTGCCTGACATACTGTCCCAGCCTGCCCCAGGGGGGAAAGGAGAGTGTCTGACCCACTGCCCCACCCAGTCCCAGAGGGAGAATGGACAGTGTCTGACCAATGCCCAGTCCCAGAGGGACAAAGGACAGTGTCTGACCCACTGACCCACCCAGTCCCAGAGGGGGAAAGGACAGCGTCTGACCCACTTTCCCACCCAGTCCCAGAGGAGGAAATGACAGCGTCTGACTCACTGCCCAGTCCCAGAGGGACAAAGGACACTGTCTGACCTACTGCCCACCCAATCCCAGAGGTGGAAAGGACTGTCCCTTACCTACTGTCCCACCCAGTCCCAGAGGGGAAAGGACAGTGTCTGACCCACTGTCCCACCCAGACCCAGAAGGACAAAGGACAGCATCTGACCCACTGTCCCACCCAGTACCAGAGGGGGAAAGGACAGTGTCCGACCCACTGTCCCATCCAGTACCAGTGTGGGAAAGGACAGTGTCTGACCCACTGTCCCACCCAGTCCCGGAGCGGGAAAGGACAGTGTCTGACCCACTGTCCCACCCAGTCCCAGAGCGGGAAAGGACAGTGTCTGACCCACTGCCCATTCCCAGAGGAGGAAGGGACATTGTCTGACCCACTGTCCCACCCAGTTGCAATGGGGGATAGGACTGTGCCTGATGAACTCTCCCACTCAGTCCCAGTGGGGGAAAGAAATGTGCCTGACACAGTGTGTCACCCAGTACCAGATGGGGAAAGGTAAGTTCCTGACCTGCAGTCCCCCCGAGTCCCAGAGGGGAAAGCACGGTGCCGGAGCTATTGTCCCCCCCCTAGTCTCAAGTGGGGAAGGAGAGTGTCTGACCTACTGCCCAATCCAAGAGGGAAAAAGGACAGTGTCTAACACACAGTCCAGTCCCACAGGGGGAACGGCCGGTGTCTGACCCACTGTCTCACCCAGTCCCAGAGGGGGAAAGGACAGTGTCTGACCCACTGTCCCACCCAGTATCAGAGGGGGAAAGGACAGTGTCTGACCCACTGTCCCATCCAGTACCAGAGGGACAAAGGACAGTGTCTGACCCACTGTCCCACCCAGTCCCGGAGCGGGAAAGGACAGTGTCTGACTCACTGTCCCACCCAATCCCAGAGCGGGAAAGGACAGTGTCTGACCCACTGTCCCACCCAGTCCCAGAGGGGAAAAGGGCCATTTCTGACCCACTGCCCACCCAATCCCAGAGGTGGAAACGACTGTGCCTGACATACTGTCCCACCCTGCCCCAGGGGGGAAAGGAGAGTGTCTGACCCACTGCCCCACCCAGTCCCAGAGGGAGAATGGACAGTGTCTGACCAATGCCCAGTCTCAGATGGGGAAAGGACAGTGTCTGACCCACTGACCCACCCAGTCCCAGAGGGGGAAAGGACAGCGTCTGACCCACTTTCCCACCCAGTCCCAGAGGAGGAAATGACAGCGTCTGACTCACTGCCCAGTCCCAGAGGGACAAAGGACACTGTCTGACCTACTGCCCACCCAATCCCAGAGGTGGAAAGGACTGTCCCTTACCTACTGTCCCACCCAGTCACAGAGGGGAAAGGACAGTGTCTGACCCACTGTCCCACCCAGACCCAGAAGGACAAAGGACAGCATCTGACCCACTGTCCCACCCAGTACCAGAGGGGGAAAGGACAGTGTCTGACCCACTGTCCCACCCAGACCCAGAGGGGGAAAGGACAGTGTCTGACCCACTGACCCACCCAGTCCCAGAGGGGGAAAGGACAGCGTCTGACCCACTTTCCCACCCAGTCCCAGAGGAGGAAATGACAGCGTCTGACTCACTGCCCAGTCCCTGAGGGACAAAGGACACTGTCTGACCTACTGCCCACCCAATCCTAGAGGTGGAAAGGACTGTCCCTTACCTACTGTCCCACCCAGTCCCAGAGGGGAAAGGACAGTGTCTGTCCCACTGTCCCACCCAGACCCAGAAGAACAAAGGACAGCACCTGACCCACTGTCCCATCCAGTACCAGAGGGGGAAAGGACAGTGTCTGACCCACTGTCCCACCCAGTCCCGGAGCGGGAAAGGACAGTGTCTGACCCACTGTCCCACCCAGTCCCAGAGCGGGAAAGGACAGTGTCTGACCCACTGCCCATTCCCAGAGGAGGAAGGGACATTGTCTGACCCACTGTCCCACCCAGTTGCAATGGGGGATAGGACTGTGCCTGATGAACTCTCCCACTCAGTCCCAGTGTTGGAAAGAAATGTGCCTGACACAGTGTGTCACCCAGTACCAGATGGGGAAAGGTAAGTTCCTGACCTGCAGTCCCCCCGAGTCCCAGAGGGGAAAGCACGGTGCCGGAGCTATTGTCCCCCCCTAGTCTCAGAGTGGGGAAGGAGAGTGTCTGACCTACTGCCCAATCCAAGAGGGAAAAAGGACAGTGTCTAACACACAGTCCAGTCCCACAGGGGGAACGGCCGGTGTCTGACCCACTGTCTCACCCAGTCCCAGAGAGGGAAAGGACAGTGTCTGACCCACTGTCCCACCCAGTCCCAGAGGGGAAAGGAGAGTGTCTGACCCACTGCCCCACCCAGTCCCAGAGGGAGAATGGACAGTGTCTGACCCACTGTCCCACCCAGTCCCAGAGGGGAAAAGGGCCATTTCTGACCCACTGCCCACCCAATCCCAGAGGTGGAAACGACTGTGCCTGACATACTGTCCCACCCAGTCCCAGAGGGGAAAGGAGAGTGTCTGACCCACTGCCCCACCCAGTCCCAGAGGGAGAATGGACAGTGTCTGACCCACTGTCCCACCCAGTCCCAGAGGGGAAAAGGGCCATTTCTGACCCACTGCCCACCCAATCCCAGAGGTGGAAACGACTGTGCCTGACATACTGTCCCACCCTGCCCCTGGGGGGGAAAGGAGAGTGTCTGACCCACTGCCCCACCCAGTCCCAGAGGGAGAATGGACAGTGTCTGACCCACTGCACAGGCCAGATGGGAAGAGGACAGTGTCTGACCCACTGACTCACCAAGCCCCAGATGCGGAAAGGACAGTGCCAGACCTACTGACCCACCCAGACCCAGAGTGGGAAAGCACAGTGTCTTACCCATTGACTCAGACAGTCACAGTTGAGGAAAGGACAGTGTCTGACCTACTGCCCAGTGCCAGAGCGGAAAAGTGCATTTACTGATCCACTGTCCTATTCAGTCCCTGAAAGTGAAAGCACAGTTTCTGACCCACTGTCCCACCCAGTATCAGAGGGGGAAAGGACAGTGTCTGACCCACTGTCCCATCCAGTACCAGAGGGACAAAGGACAGTGTCTGACCCACTGTCCCACCCAGTCCCGGAGCGGGAAAGGACAGTGTCTGACCCACTGTCCCACCCACTCCCAGAGCGGGAAAGGACAGTGTCTGACCCACTGTCCCACCCAGTCCCAGAGGGGAAAAGGGCCATTTCTGACCCACTGCCCACCCAATCCCAGAGGTGGAAACGACTGTGGCTGACATACTGTCCCACCCTGCCCCAGGGGGGAAAGGAGAGTGTCTGACCCACTGCCCCACCCAGTCCCAGAGGGAGAATGGACAGTGTCTGACCAATGCCCAGTCCCAGAGGGACAAAGGACAGTGTCTGACCCACTGACCCACCCAGTCCCAGAGGGGGCAAGGACAGCGTCTGACCCACTTTCCCACCCAGTCCCAGAGGAGGAAATGACAGCGTCTGACTCACTGCCCAGTCCCAGAGGGACAAAGGACACTGTCTGACCTACTGCCCACCCAATCCCAGAGGTGGAAAGGACTGTCCCTTACCTACTGTCCCACCCAGTCCCAGAGGGGAAAGGACAGTGTCTGACCCACTGTCCCACCCAGACCCAGAAGGACAAAGGACAGCATCTGACCCACTGTCCCACCCAGTACCAGAGGGGGAAAGGACAGTGTCTGACCCACTGTCCCATCCAGTACCAGAGGGGAAAGGACAGTGTCTGACCCACTGTCCCACCCAGTCCCAGAGGGGGAAAGGACAGTGTCTGACCCACTGTCTCACCCAGTCCCAGAGGGGGAAAGGACAGTGTCTGACCCACTGTCCAGCCAGTCCCAGAGGAGGAAAAGGGCCATTTCTGACCCACTGCCCACCCAAACCCAGAGGTGGAAACGACTGTGCCTGACATACTGTCCCACCCTGCCCCAGGGGGGAAAGGAGAGTGTCTGACCCACTGCCCCACCCAGTCCCAGAGGGAGAATGGACAGTGTCTGACCAATGCCCAATCTCAGAGGGGGAATGGACAGTGTCTGACCCGCTGCCCAGTCCCAGAGGGGGCAAGGACAGCGTCTGACCCACTTTCCCACCCAGTCCCAGAGGAGGAAATGACAGCGTCTGACTCACTGCCCAGTCCCAGTGGGACAAAGGACACTGTCTGACCCACTGCCCACCCAATCCCAGAGGTGGAAAGGACTGTCCCTTACCTACTGTCCCACCCAGTCCCAGAGGGGAAAGGACAGTGTCTGACCCACTGTCCCACCCAGTCCCAGAGGGGAAAGGACAGTGTCTGACCCACTGTCCCACCCAGACCCAGAAGGACAAAGGACAGCATCTGACCCACTGTCCCACCCAGTACCAGAGGGGGAAAGGACAGTGTCTGACCCACTGTCCCATCCAGTACCAGAGGGGGAAAGGACAGTGTCTGACCCACTGTCCCATCCAGTACCAGTGTGGGAAAGGACAGTGTCTGACCCACTGTCCCACCCAGACCCAGAAGGACAAAGGACAGCATCTGACCCACTGTCCCACCCAGTCCCAGAGGAGGAAAGGACATTGTCTGACCCACTGACCCACCCAGACCCAGAGGTGGAAAGGACAGCGTCTGACCCACTGACCCACCCAGTCCCAGAGCGGGAAAGGACAGTGTCTGACCCACTGACCCACCCAGTCCCAGAGCGGGAAAGGACAGTGTCTGACACACTGACCCACCCAGTCCCAGAGGGGGAAAGGACAGTGTCTGACCCACTGTCCCACCCGGTCCCAGAGCGGGAAAGGACAGTGTCTGACCCACTGTCCCATGCAGTCCCAGTTGTGGAAGGGTCAGTGTCTGACACACTGTCCCACCCAGTCCCAGAGGGGGAAAGGACAGTGTCTGACCCACTGTCCCACCCAGTCCCAGAGGGGCAAAGGACAGTGTCTGACCCACTGTCCCACCCAGTCCCAGAGGGGGAAAGGACAGTGTCTGACCCACTGTCCCACCCAGTCCTAGAGGGGGAAAGGACAGTGTCTGACCCACTGCCCAATCCCAGAGGGGGAAAGGACAGTGTCTGACCCACTGCCCAATCCCAGAGGGTGTAAGGACAGTGCCTGACCCACTGTCCCACCCAGTCCCAGAGGAGGTAACGATATTGCTTTAAGGTAATGAATCACATTATTGTTTAAGATTCATTTCTGAATGACAATCCCTTAAATCCTGTTGCAGGCACAATAATCAAATAGGATATTGAATACAAAACTATACTCAGAACAAAAACTAATACAAAAATAGCTCAAACTGCACGATGTGCTGCTACTTAGCTCTCACATGTGACAGTCTCCCTGCAGCTTGCACTGTAATCCTACACACATTAATTTTGTAAATACTTGCATATTGTGTGTTCACTACGCTGCACCAATGAGTCCCACCTCCTGACCTAACTCAATTCCTGCTCTCGATGAAGCATTTTGGGTTCTGAGATTGTTTGAAAGGGCCGGATTCTGAGAGGCTGCCTCCCCCTTTGTGAGAGCGTCTGGAGCATCGAGTCCCAACCTCAGATTTCAGACCGAGAGGCAGCAAAATATCTTCATTCAAAGATCATGACCCTTGGCAATTCTCGACCCCAGGGAGCTGCAGAGGCTCAGGAGGCCACATATTCCAGATAGAGATTCGTAGATCTTTGGGAATGAAGGAAAATGGGGAATGGTAGGAAATTGGAACCCAGGTGGACGCTGACCCATGATCATATTGGATGGTGGGGCAGGCTTGAGGCATGAGGGGGTCATCTGTGCTACTCCTGAGTTGGAATCTTACGCCAGTGGGATTTTGTGGTTCTGCCAAAGTCAATGGAGTTTAGAATAGCTCACCGCATTTTATGGCCCCCTCCCCACAGTGACAGGGCTGTCAAATTCTGGCCCTCTGCTTATATCTTCTGCTCCCTGGGCTAGGCAGTCCCATGGTACACAATGGTTTCACTGGCGGACAGTATGACTGGGGGAACCAGTGAACAAGCTTCCAGAACTCATTGATAAACTAATGTAAGCCAATGTAATATTTATACCCTTTTAATGCACTATTCAGTTTTTCCACGCTGTGTTTTGTTATTCCATTTATTTTGATGAATGTAGGAAGGTTGCCTGGTGACTGTGTTTGTGGAGTCTGTCTCATGGGAGTAACATGAAGCACTATAGAAAAGCATTACCCTGAATGAAATCACAGGAAGAGCTGCATTGTGGGCGCAGGGCAGGATGGGTAAATTAGTCAAGACACAGCCTCGCCAGAATTAGCACGGTCTGCAAAATGAATAACGCTTCAGGAGAGTTGGCCTCGAGTCGTGAGAAAGGGAGAGCCCCCCACTTTGTGCTCATTAGAGGGAGTAAAGGATGTCTGTCTATCCCTGCCTGGGGATTGATAAGGATGTAAGGGGTAACAAAGCAGAGCCAGGCTAGCTCTATTCCTCCCAGCACAGCCCAGTGAGAGGTCCAGGGCATGAAGACAAGGGAAGAGACACTGGTGTAATTGAAAACCAATTAAACGGGCCAAAAACAGGCTCTATATGGCACAGGCCCACAGCAAAAAAATAGCATAAAGTGAAAGCTCAAAAAACATTGCTGCTGGAGTGGTTAAAGTGACCTGGTCAATCACACTCATGTCACACAGGGAAACCTTGTTGGCTCACTGGCCACAGAGTCACACTCCAGCTCGCAGGGCTGCTAGGTAACCAGCATTGAGTATGTACCATTCCCTAGTGTTATAAATAAAGGTGTGCCACATTTAGTGGAACAATACCCGAGTTTTTGCGCACCATTGGTACCAAGTAGAGGCAAGAACTTTGAGGCCAGGCAGAGGCTCCTACACTAATGATTGACCATAACTCAGTGAGGGGAAAGTTTAGGGAATTGTTAGGATGAGGCCACAACTCATTCATCAGTGAGGGAGGGTTATAAGGATACAATGGCACCCCTCCCTAAAGGCCTACCTGTTTGACCAAGCATTCGATCATCGGACTGACTATCTCCCCGTGTGACTCGGTGTTAAATTTTCTTTCATAATCGTTCCTGTGAAGCACCTAAGGCAATTTGACTGCATCAAAGGCGCTAGATTAATGTAGGTTGCTGCTGTCACAAAACACTCAATATTTTATTCATTCATGGGATGTGGGTGTTGCTGGCTGGGTCAGCATTTATTGTCCATCCCTAATTGCCCTTGAGAAGGTGGTGGTGAGCTGCCTTCTTGAACCGCTGCAGTCCACGTGATGTAGATACACCCACAGTGCTGTTAGGGAAGGAGTTCCAGGATTTTGACCCAGCAATAGTGAAGGAACGGCGATATATTTCCAAGTCAGGATGGTGAGTGACTTGGAGGGGAACTCCCAGGTGGTGGTGCTCCCATGTATCTGCAGCCCTTGTCCTGCTAGGTGGTAGTGGTTGTGGGTTTGGAAGATGCTTTCTAAGGAGACTTGGTGAATTCCTGCAGTGTATCTTGTAGATGGTACACACTGCTGCTACTGTGCATCGGTGGTGGAGGGAGTGAATGTTTATGGATGTGGTGCCAATCAAGTGGGCTGCTTTGTCCTGGATGGTGTCAAGATCCTTGAGTTTTGTGGGAGCTGCACTCATCCAGGTAAGGGGATTTAGTGCAGCTTGTTAACAAATGCGAAAACAAGAGTGGTGAAGGCGCGTGGTTATGGTGAGTTTCAGCCATGAGGCTGAAGTAGATTGATGCCGTACCCAGTGTGTTCTGCTGCAGATTTCGGGGTACAATGGACTCACAAGCAGTTTGCTAAATGGTGGAATCTTCCAATCAGGAGCAGTTTATTGTGAACGTCTTGCAGAGTTTGCAACAGACAACATTGAGTAGCCTGAGCACCAACTTGTTAACAAATTACAGTGAACGTCCATAGTAAGCTCTCCACATTACAAGAGGTTACACTTCCAAAATACCTCACTGGCCGGAAACCGCTCTGAGATGCTCTGAGGCTGGGAAAGGCACCATGGACATCTCTTTTCCCAGGTAACTTCCGCACCCAACCAGATTGAAACCTCTGGCAGGGCAGAGGGTTCAGAGGGTAGCTTGTAGCTCAACCCCTTTGCCCAAACGGGTGAAGGTCAGGTACAAACATAGATCAACACCCTTGCTAATCGATGACTAATGCTGCATTTTGATTGCAGAGCCGGTTGTAATGGGTCTGTATAGCCAGCAGTACATCCTGAATCCCGACAAATCACAGGACAGGGAACAAACCACAGAATTGTCCAGACCCCAGCAGGCCATTCAGCCCACTCTGCTGATGCAGGCTCTTTGAAAGAATTCGTCCCACTCCCTCTGCTCTTCCCTTTCTAAGTCTCTCTTGGGTAGGGGATTTACAATATGGTTGATTCTGCTTCCATCGCACTTTCAGACAGTGCATTCCTGATCAGGACAATTCACTCAGTTCAAAATAAATCCGCTCAAAGGGGCGCAGCCCTGAGCAAGAGGGAGGACCCTCAAATTTTGAGCGAGGACATTCTGGGGGGGGTTGGTGGGGGGGGGGTGATCTCAGGATGCAGCCCTTCACACAAGGGGAAGCGGGAATCTGAGACTCTCGCTGCTGCCCCCCCCCCCCACCCCACGAAGCTGTTAAGGCTTTCTCTGTTGAATTTGTTTATGGGATATGAATGTCGTTGGGAAGGCCAGACCAATTAGCAAATTCTAAACGGGGGCTCGCTGACTTTTACAATTGTAAAAAGGCACGAAACCAAATTGGGTAGACAGAGTTCAGATGCTAGATCAGCTGTGTTCTGGCTGCGTGGTGGAGCAGGCTTGATGGGCTGAATGGCCTTTTCCTCTGCCTACCTCCCACCTTCAGGCAATGCATTCAGCTTGTTCCTTTACCAGTTGTCCTCTTCCATCCTATGGCTCCCAATCCTCCTGACAGGGCAAACAGTTACTCCCTCGCTCGATCGCCCCTCGGACAGGAGGTGCCCCAAATCGGGGAAAGCCTTTCACTCTGGCCATGGTGGACCCACCGCCCCCCCACCACCGCTACCCACCCCCCCACCACCACCATCCCGCCCCCCCACCCCCCGCACCCCCCACACCCCACACCCCCACCGAACATTCATAACATGAAGGCTCCGAAGAAGGTCTTCTGCTCCATATGTTCCACCATGGCCGCCTTGTTGACAGTGACAAAGAGCCTGTCACGCTCCTGCAGGGTGAAGAGGGCCCCCTGGCTGATAGTGACATGCCAGTCACCCAGGCTGCCCTCACACACCGACTTGGTGGCAGTCAGCAGTGGGGTGGGCTCGGGGTAGGAGTCCGTCCGCTTGTACACGTTGTGGGTTAGGATCCCCCAGTTGAGATCCTGTGCGCTCAGCTCCTCGCACGAGGGTAGGTAGAAGGCCACCTGGGAGTACACGTAGTAGAGGCCGCTCTGTGGGATGTAGAGGTGTCCGTTGGCATAGCCCATGTTCGAGTAGGCCATCCCCGTCTCAAAATCCCACTCCAGGGGCTGGAACTGCAGTTCACCGCTCAGGTTCCAACCCTTCAGGCCTGAAACGAAAACCGGAATTGAGCTCAGTCACCTCAGCCAGGACACGAGGCTCACACAACATGGCCCAGTGCTCTCCAGCTCTTTGAGACCTCCACTTTCTCCCACTCCAGTCTCTTGTCAATCTCCCAATCCCTTTGTCACACTCCAGGGCACAGAGCACAAGGTCAAGGAAGTTGCGTTATTTGCTTTTTATTATTCATTTACAGGATGTGGGCATCACTGACTAGCCCAGCATTTATTGCCCATCCCTAATTGCCCTTGAGAAGGTGGTGGTGAGCTGCCTTCTTGAACCGCTGCAGTCCATGTGGTGTAGGTACACCCACGATGCTGTTAGGGAGGGAGTTCCAGGATTTTGACCCAGCGACAGTGGAGGAATGGCGATATATTTCCAAGTCAGGATGGTGAGTGACTTGGAGGGGAACTTCCAGGTGGTGGTGCTCCCATGTATCTGCTGCCCTTGTCCTTCTAGATGGTAGTGGTCATGGATTTGGAAGGTGCTGTCTAAGGAGCCTTGGTGAGTTACTGCAGTGCATCTTGTAGATGGTACACACTGCTGCTACTGTGTGTCGGTGGTGGAGGGAGTGAATGTTTGTGAATGGGGTGCCAATCAAGCAGGGCTGCTTTGTCCTGGATGGTGTGGAGCTTCTTGAGTGTTGTTGGACCTGTATTCATCCAGGCAAGTGGGGACTATTCCATCACACTCCTGACTTGTAGATGGTGGACAGGCTTTGGGGAGTCAGGAGGCAAGTTATTCACTGTAGGATTCCCAGCCTCTGACCTGCTCTTGTAGCCACAGTATTTATATGGCTAGTCCAGTTCAGTTTCTAGCCAATGGTAACCCCCAGGATGTTGAGAGTGAGGGATTCAGCAGTGGTAATGCCATTGAATGTCAGGGGGTGATGGTTAGATTCTCTTTTATTGGAGATGGTCATCGCCTGTATAAAGTACTGGCTGAGGCCTCCACTGGAGTATTGCGTTCAGTTCTGGACACCACACTTTACGAAGGATGTGAAGGCCTTAGAGAGGGTGCCAGAAAGATTCACGAGAATGAGGAGCTTCAGTTATGTAGATAGGCTGGGGAAGTCGGGACTGTTTTCAGGGAATGTTAAGAAGAGATTTGTTAGAGGTATTTAAAATCATGAGGGGTCCGGACAGTATGGATAGGGAAATCCTGTTGGAAGGATCGAGAACCAGAGGACAAAGATTTAAAGTGATTGGCAAAAGAAGCAATGGGACATCTTCATGCCAAGTGAGCATTAGAATGCATTGCCTGAGAGATTGGTGGACATTGGTTCAATCTTATGTTTAATTTTTCATGGGACATGGGCATTTTGCCCATCTCTAATTGCCCCTGAACTGAATGGCTTGCTAGGTGATACCAGAGGGCAGTTAGGAGTCAACCACATTGCTGTGAGTCTGGAGTCACATGTAGGCCAGACCGGGTAAGGACAGCAGATTTCCTTCTCTAAAGGGCATTAGTGAACCAGATGGGTTTTTACAGCAATTGATGATAGTTTCATGGCCACCATTACTGGGATTAGGTTTATATATCAGATTTATTAACTGCATTCAAATTCCATCAGCTGCCCTGTTGGGATTTGAACCCATGTCCCCAGACCATTATCCTGGGCCTTATGGGTTACCAGTCCAACACTATTACCATGATGCCATCATCTCCCCCTTTCAAAAGGAATTGGGTTATTAACTGAAAAGGGAGAATTTACAGCGCCATGGGGAGAAGGTGGGTGAGAGCCACTGCGACCAAGATGGGCCTTCTTCTCTGCTGTAACAATTCCTTAATTCTAGCGTCCTGCTACCTGGGCCATAAGCTCTGGAATTCCTTCTTGAAACCTCTCCCCCTCTCCCACTCCATTGAATTGCTCCTTCCACTTACCACTCCCAGCTCCCTCCGCAGCCGGCTCTCTGAAGTCTAGCTGCCTGTACGGGTACGAGCTACTAAGTCCACATGCCAAGCTCAGAAACCCGGCATGCTCGCGCAGATGGACTGATCCACCTCGCGAGTCATCACACCACTTGATGCTAGGGGTTGAAAGGTCGTGAGGCGACCCTCATCCTGTTTACCGGATGGGTCCAAGCTCATGCCTCATATAGGATAAAGGGGGGGCTGCTCTCTGATCAGAAAAGCCCTCTCTGGGTCTGAAAACTCAAGTCGCATCCTCCCTGTCTCGTGCTGAGCCTACCTCTACCTCACAGTGCAGGGACGGGTGTTGGAATGGTGAAACACAGTCCACTGCGGCACCGACGAGTGGTCAGCACTTTTGGCAGACGTGGCACAATGGAAACACGGTGTGGACTGTGGCAAAGAGCGAAAGCGGGCAAACAGCCAGCTCCGGCCACTCACTGCAGCTGCCAATCTACACTGACATCTTAGATCCCCCTCGTGTCTGTGGTCGTGCAAAAGCAGCTGAGAGTGTGGGGTGGGGTGTCGGTGGGGGGTTACTGGCGGGATACATCAGCACGTACCCTTACTCCAATATAACCAAATTCCTCAGTATAGTTTGAGCTGTGAAGTGTAAAAAATGTGGCTGCTCAGTTTCCTGCTACAGGGATCACCAGTGAAATAGGGAAAATCCAGAGAAAACAGCCTCATGTGCCACTGCACAAACTCCTCAGTGGATAAACGTGTCTCTCTGCAGAGACAGAGCACGCAGCCGGAACAGGTCAGATTCTTAAAACGTATCCCGTAAAGCATTTTCCGATGTGATAATATGGTTTTCGTAAAGAGCTCTGGCCTGTGAGAGATTAAATAAGCCATTGATGATGTTCCTGAACCAATGCTTGATCATTATTGCTTTATAGGAGATGCTGCTCTCGGGATTAAGTCACTGGGGCCAATAAAACCAGCAGCCCAGGCTCATGTACTAGGGGACATAGGTTCAAATCCAGCCTGGCAGCTGGTGGAATTTAAATTCAATTAATAAATCTGGAATTGAAAGCTAGTCTCAGTAATAGTGACCATGAAACTAGCATCAAAAGTTGTAAAAACCCATCTGGTTCACTCATGTCCTTGAGGGAAGGAAATCTGTTGTCCTTACCTGGTGTGGTCTACATATGGTTCCAGCAATGTGGTTGACTCTTAACTCACCTTTGAAACCCCAATGGGTAAAAACTGGTCTTGTATACCCTGGCCTGAATTTTGCGTTCTGAGATTACAACGTACCTAAAATTGCGCCAAGTGGTGCGTGTCCCCACATCAACACACACCCGGACAATGTTGAGGTTGGTGGGCGCGAGAGTCAGAACCATGCCTGCCAACAATTAAAGGGCCAATTAAGGTCATGAAAAAGCCTACTGACTGCGATTTTACGTTAGCCGTCCACTTTATACAGATGGCGAATGGGCCAATCAGCCTGGGGGGGCTTCACATTTTTTACTCCAACCTTGGTCCAGGATGGGATGAAATATTTGGGGTGAGATATACTTTAAAAAGATGCCTGGCGTCTGAGTGTTTTTTTGAGTTCTGTTGTTAGGAACATAGACGCAGTTTGCTGCATTTTTTTCTTGCCGTTTAACCTGCCCGGTTCCTGCAGCTCCCTGATGCAGCTCCCCAGCAGCTGCCTGCCTTCAGGGAGCTCGCCAGAAGTGCCGACCTTCACCCTCGCTTTCCTTGGCGCCCGCCCTCTTCCCACCCCCACCCTGGCAGCGCCGAGCCGTTCTCAGTGTGCGGTTCACCCTGTCTGCCTGTTCAGCACCGAGTTGGGTTTGGGAGCCGATGGTGGCCGGGAAGCCCATTACGCGTCCGCTTCCAGGGTCGCCGAATCCGTGTGCCCATCGAGCGCTGGATCCAGGCCCTTGTACACCTGCCTGTTCAGACCAGTACTCTTACTGTTTTTCCCATGGGGATGATCTAGCACAGCCAGTCACATGAAGCACAATTAGGAAAGGACAACAATTGCTGGTCTTGCCTGCGATGCTTACACCCCGTGAAAGAATGAAGAATTTAAAAAAATGTGTTGGGGGGGAAAAGGTAGCTGCTCATGACTTTTGGACCAAATTCTAACCACTGCAGCGTTGCAGTAACATGTTGCTACCACCAGGTGATGTGAAGGCTCCATGGACAACCCTCAGCCTGTTTTGTAAACTAGGTTATAAACGTTCCACATTCCTCCTTTCAAAACCAGCTCCTATGCCCCTAACCTTTCACAGTACGCCTCCAGCGTCCGATATTCCCCCCTTTCTCCTGTAAAGCCCCTTCGGAGGATTTGTCGCTTTAAGCCCCCAGTTTGTTGTTGCTGACCAATCAGCGAAGGATGAGCCTGGTTCCCTTTTTGACGAGCGAAGGCAGGTCTTGGCACTGAGCTATGAAGGGCAGGCGACCCAAAGCTTGCTCAGACAGGAGCCTCTTCAAGGAGGAAAGTGAGGTAGCGAGGGCAGAGAGGCGCAGGGAGAGAATTCCAGAGCTTGGGGCCTAGGCAATCGAAGGCCCTGCCGCCAATGGTGGTGTGATTCAAATCGGGAAAGGCGCGGGAGGCCAGGATTGGAGGAGAACAGGAGGGTGCAGGAGGGCAGGAATGGGCCAAGAGGGATAGAGGCTGGAGAAATGAAGAGATGGTGAGGGGAACGATACTTGGGGGTGGGGTGCAAGCTCAGACAATTGGAGCAGAATCCTTGTCCATCCCCGTCAACCCCCCCACCATCACCCCCATCATCACCCTAACATACTAAAAGTCTGAAGGACTTCTCCCAGCTATGCTGGAAAGCCCTGTTCAACCGACACAGCAGAAAGTACTATTTACAGACAAGTGGGGAATCCCCCACAGTGCGGGCAAACCCTCGAGGAATTCCCACCCACACACAAACCCAAAACCAACTCGGCACTGAGCAGGAGTCAGCTTCAAGTGCCAGGGAGTGAAAGCTTAGTCAAAAAAGAGTGTGCAATAGGTGGAAAGCCAGCCACTGAGGCCAGAGAGGGTTAGGAAGAGGATCCCAGAGCCTTGGGCTTTGGAACATTAAGGCATGGACACCAATGGCCATAAGAAATAAGGTCGTAAGAAAGAAGGATAGAGCAATTAAAATCGGGGATGCTGAAGGGGCCAGAATGAGAGGTATCTCGGAGGCTTGTGGGGTTGGAGGAGGTTACATAGGGAGGGAGGGAGGGAGGGACAAGGCCATGGAGGGATTGGAAAACCAGGAAGAGATTAGAAAATGGAGGCATTACCAGGCCGGGTGCCAGTCTAGATCAGCGAGCATCTGGGTGATAGGGGGACAGGATTTAGTGGGAATTGGATGAGCTTAAGTTGATTCAGGGTAGGAGTGGAGAGGTGAGCCAGGAGAGGGTTTTAATTATATTTGGAGGAGGCATGGATGAGAGTTTCAGCAGCAAATGGGCTGAGACAGGGGTGGTGATGGGTGATAAAGTAGGTGGGGAGGGTAGCATGGAGGTAATGTCACTGGGATAGGGATCCACAGGTCCAGGCTAATGCTCTGGGGGCATGGGTTCAAATCCCACCACGGTAGTTGGTAGAATTTAAATACAATTAATAAATTTGGAATTATAAAGCTATTGGTCACCATGACCACAGTCATCAATTGTTGTAAAAACCCATCTGGATTGCCAATCCTCTTTAGGGAAGGAAGTCTATCATCCTTATACAAAAGCAAAATACTGCAGATGCTGGAAATCTGAAATAAAAACAGAAAATGTTGGAAAAACTCAGCAGCGCCTGTGGAGAAAGAAATAAAGTTAACACTTCACGCCCGTATGATTTCTCTTCAGAGCCGTCCTTACCTGGTCTGACCCACGTGTGGCTCCAGACCCACAACAATGACTTTGTCTCTTAATTGCCCTCCGAAATGGCCTAGCAAGCCACTCAGTTCAAAGGCAATTAGGGATGGACAACAAATACTAGCCCGGGCAGTGACACCCACATCCCATGAGAGAATAAAGGAAAAAGGCAACCACTGTGATGGAGAAGATGCATGAGCTCTGCTCGGAGGTGAAAACAGGAACAGTCTGCTGCAGTTTCCGACATGGGCTGGGGTAGGGGGTTGGAATCGGTGGTAAGGGAGTGGAGTTAGTGATATAAACATCCCGAATGAGTCTCTGGTCACTTCCATTTCTGATAATTGCCACATTATTAAGCACGGCTTTGTAAAGGCTCCACATTCACAACGTGTCGTTGTTTGGTCACACAGAAATTGAGTATTGGTGAAAAAAGAGATATGCTAAAGATTTTCGTCTTGAACTCATTGGGACACAAGAATACCAATATAAGAGGGAAAACAACAGTTTATACTGTATGTGAAGAGAGTGCTGACTGGTGGCAAGTGCACTCTGATTGGACTGAGTGGACTGAATGGACTCTGACTTTCTCAGTAATATTCATAAAATTATCTAAACAGTGTATTCATCAGTAAGAATGTACTTTACATATCACATGGCAAACTAGGTTTCCATTTCAAAATAACTCAATTAATCTGGAAGAAAGAGATTGAAACCAAGAATGTAGTTAAACATCAGTGAATTGAGAAATTATTCATTTTGGAAGGAAGAACATAGATAGACAATATAAAATAAAGGATACAAGTCTAAAAAGGTTGCAGGAGCGTGTATATGATGTGTATATATGTTCATAAATATTGAGGGTGACAGCACAGGTTGAGGGAGCAGTTATGAAACATACAACATCCCGGACTTTATAAATCAGGACAGAGTATAAAAGCAAGAAAATTATGTTAAATGATGTTAAACTTGTATAAAATTGTTAAACTTGTGGTTCAGCTTAAAGTAGAGTTTTGTATCCAGTTCTGTGCACCACAATTCCCGTAAGGATATGAAGGCATTAGCGAGGATGCAGCAGAGATTAACCACAATGTTGAGGAATTTCTGTTATATAGATAGTTTGGAGAAGTTAGCATTTCTTGGAGAGATGAAGGATGAGAGGAGATTTGATAGAAGTTTCAAAAATCATGCGAGGCCTAGAAAGAGTAGATAGGGAGAAACTGTCCCCATTGGATCGAGAACCAGACAGCACAGGCTTATGGTAAGTGGTAAAACAGGCAATGGAGACATGAAGAAAAACTTTTTCACTCAGTGAGTGGTTAGGATCTGGAATGCACTGTCTGAGAGTGTGGTGGAGACAGGTTCAATCGAGTGGTTAGGATCTGGAATGCACTGTCTGAGAGTGTGGTGGAGGCAGGTTCAATCGATTGGTTAGGATCTGGAATGCACTGTCTGAGAGTGTGGTGGAGACAGGGTCAATCGAGTGGTTAGGATCTGGAATGCACTGTCTGAAATGTGTTGGAGACAGGGTCAAGCGAGTGGTTTGGGTCTGGAATGCACTGTCTGAGAGTGTGGTGGAGACAGGGTCAATCAAGTGGTTGGGATCTGGAATGCACTGTCTGAGAATGTGGTGGTGACAGGGGCAATCGAGTGGTTAGGATCTGGAATGCACTTCCTGAGAGCGTGGTGGAGACAGGGTCAATCGTGTGGTTAGGATCTGGAATGCACCGTCGGAGAGTGTGGTGGAGGCAGGGTCAATCGAGTTTTTAGGATTTGGAATGCACTTCCTGAGAGTGTGGTGGAGACAGGGTCAATCGGGTGGCTAGGATCTGGAACGCACAGTCTGAGAGGTTATGGAGTCTGGATCAATTGAATGGTTAGGATCTGGAATCCACTGTCTGATGTGTGCTGGAGACAGTTTCAATTGAGTGGTTAGGATCTGGAATGCACTGTCTGAGAGAGTAATGGAGACAGGGTCAATGGAGTGGTTAGGATCTGGGATGCAATGCCTGAGAGTGCGGTGGAGACAGGGTCAATCGAGTGGTTAGGATCTGGAGTGAACTGTCTTAGAGGTGTTGGATTCAGCGTCAATCAAGTGGTTAGGATCTGGAATGCACTGTCTGAGAGTTTTGTGGAGACAGGGTCAATCAAGTGGTTAGGATCTTGAATGCACTATCAGAGAGTGTGGTGGAGAGAGGTGCAATCGAGAGGTTAGGATCTGGAATGCACTGTCAGAGAATGTGGTGGAGAAAGGGGCAATCGAGTGGTTAGGAACTGGAATGTACTGACTGAGAGTGTGGGTGAGACAAGGTCAATCGAGTGGTTAGGATTTGGAATGCATTGTCTGAGAGGTTATGGAGTCAGGGTCAATCTAGTGGTTAGGATCTGGAATGCACTGTCTGATGTGTGCAGGAGACAGGGTCAATTGAGTGGTTAGGATCTGGAATGCACTGTCTGAGAGTGTAGTGGAGACAGGGTCAATCGAGTGGTTAGGATCTGGAATGCACTGTCTGAGAGTGTGATGGAGACAGTGTCAATCGAGTGGTTAGAATGTGGAATGCACTGTCTGAGTGTGTGTTGGAGACAGGGTCAATCGAATGGTTAGGATCTGGAATGCAGTTCCTGAGAGTGTGGTGGAGACAGGGTCAATCGAGTGGATAAGATCTGGCATGCACTGTCTGAGAGTGTGGTGGAGACAGGTTCAATTGAGTGCTTAGGACCTGGAATGCACTGTCGGAGAGTGTGGTGGAGGCAGGGTCAATCGAGTGGTTAGGATCTCGAATACACTGTCTGAGAGTGTGGTGGAGGCAGGGTCAATCGAGTGTTTAGTATCTGGAGTGCACTGCCTCATAGTGTGTTGGAGGCAGATTCAATCGAGTGGTTAGGGTCTGGAATGTACTGTCTGAGAGGTTATGGTGTCAGGATCAATCGAGTGGTTAGGATCTGGAATGCACTGTCTGAGAGTGTGGTGGAGACAGGGTCAATCGAGCGGTTAGGATCTGGAATGCACTGTCTGAAATGTGGTGGAGACAGGGTCAAGCGAGTGGATATGATCTGGAATGCACTGTCTGAGAATGTGGTGGAGACAGGGGTAATCGAGTGGTTAGGATCTGGAATGCACTTCCTGAGAGTGTGCTGGAGACAGGTTCAATCGAGTGGTTAGGATCTGGAATGCACTATCTGAGAGTGTGGTGGAGGCAGTGTCAATCGAGTGGTTAGCATCTGGAAAGCACTGCCTGAGAGTGTGGTGGAGACATGGGCAATCGAGAGGTTAGGATCTAGAATGCACTGCCTGAGAGTGCAGTGGAGACAGCGTCAATCGAGTGGTTAGGATTTGGAGTGAACTGTCTTAGAGGTGGTAGATTCAGGGTCAACCTACTGCTTAGCATCTGGAATGCACTGTCAGAGAGTGTGGTGGAGACAGGGGGAATCGAATGGTTAGGATCTGGAATGCACTGTCTGAGAGTGTGGTGGAGGCAGGATCAATCGAGTGGTTAGCATCTGGAATGCACTGTCTGAGGTGTGATGGAGACAGGTGCAATCGAGTGTTTAGGATCTGGAATGCACTTCCTGAGAGTGTGGTGAAGACAGGGTAATCGAGTAGTTAGGATCTCAAATACACTCTCTGAGAGTGTGTTGGAGACCGGGTCAATCGAGTGTTTATTATCTGGAGTGCATTCCCTGAGATTGTGGTGGAGTCAGATTCAATCGAGTGGTTAGGATCTGGAATATACTGACTGAGAGTGTGGTGGAGACAGGGTCAATCGAGTGGTTAGAGTCTGGAATGCGCTGTCTGAGAGGTTATGGAGTCAGGGTCAATCGAGTGGTTAGGATCTGGAATGCACTGACTGAGAGTGTGGTGGAGACAGGTTCAATCGAGTGGTTAGGATCTGGAATGCACTGTCCAAGTGTGTGGTGGAGACAGGGTAAATCTAGTGGTTAGGATCTGGAATGCACTGTCTGATGTGTGCTGGAGACAGGTTCAATCGAGTGGTTAGGATCTGGAGTGAACTGTCTTAGAGGTGGTAGATTCAGCGTCAATCAAGCGGTTAGGATCTGGAATGCACTGTCTGAGAGTGTGGTGGAGACAGGTTCAATTGAGTGCTTAGGATCTGGAATGCACTGTCTGAGAGTTTTGTGGAGACAGGGGCAATTGAGTGTTTAGGATCTTGAATGCACTGTCTGAGAGTGTGTTGGAGACAGGGTCAATCGAATGGTTAGGATCTTGAATGCACTGGCTGAATGTGTGTTGGAGACAGGGTCAATCGAGTGTTTAGTGTCTGGAGTGCCCTGCCTGAGAATGTGTTGGAGGCAGATTTAATCGATGGTTAGGATCTGGAATGTACTGACTGAGAGTGTGGTGGTGGCAGGGTCAATCGAGTGGTTAGGATCTGGAACGCACTGTCTGAGAGTGTGGTGGAGAGAGGGTCAATCGAGTGGTTAGGATCTGGAATGCACTGTCTGAGAGGTTATGGAGTCTGGATCAATTAAATGGTTAGGATCTGGAATCCACTGTCTGATGTGTGCTGGAGACAGTTTCAATTGAGTGGTTAGGATCTGGAATGCACTGTCTGAGAGGTTGGTGGAGACAGGGTCAATTGAGTGCTTAGGATCTGGAATGCACTTCCTGAGAGTTTTGTGGAGTCAGGGTCAATCGTGAGGTTAGGATCTGGAATGCACTGTCTGAGAGAGTAATGGAGACAGGGTCATTGGAGTGGTTAGGATCTGGGATGCACTGCCTGAGAGTGCGGTGGAGACAGGGTCAATCGAGTGGTTAGGATCTGGAGTGAACTGTCTTAGAGGTGGTAGATTCAGTGTCAATCAAGTGGTTAGGATCTGGAATGCACTGTCTGAGAGTGTGGTGGAGACAGGTTCAATTGAGTGCTTAGGATCTGGAATGCACTGTCTGAGAGTTTTGTGGAGACAGGGTCAATCAAGTGGTTAGGATCTTGAATGCACTATCAGAGAGTGTGGTGGAGAAAGGGGCAATTGAGTGGTTAGGATCTGGAATGCACTTCCTGAGAGTGTGGTGAAGACAGGGTAATCGAGTGGTTAGGATCTCAAATACACTCTCTGAGAGGTTATGGTGTCAGGATCAATCGAGTGGTTAGGATCTGGAATGCACTCTCTGAGAGTGTGGTGGAGACAGGGTCAATCGAGTGGTTAGGATCTGGAATGCACTGTCTGAAATGTGGTGGAGACAGGGTCAAGTGAGTGGATATGATCAGGAATGCACTATCTGAGAATGTGGTGGAGACAGGGGCAATCGAGTGGTTAGGATCTGGAATGCACTTCCTGAGAGTGTGGTGGAGACAGGGTCAATCGAGTGGTTCGGATCTGGAATGCACTTCCTGAGAGTGTGGTGGAGGCAGGGTCAATCGAGTGGTAAAGATCTGGACTGCACTGTCTGAGAGTGTGCTGGAGACAGGGTCAATCGAGTTGTTAGGTTTCGGAATGCACTTCCTGTGATTGTGGTGGAGACAGGGTCAATCGAGTGGCAAGGATCTGGACCGCACTGTCTGAGAGTGTGGTGGCGACAGGGTCAATCGAGTGGTTCGGATCTGGAATCCACTGTCTGATGTGTGCTGGAGACAGGTTCAATCGAGTGGTTAGGATCTGGAATGCACTATCTGAGAGTGTGGTGGAGGCAGTGTCAATCGAGTGGTTAGGATCTGGAATGCACTATCTGAGAGTGTGGTGGAGGCAGTGTCAATAGAGTGGTTAGCATCTGGAAAGCACTGCCTGAGAGTGTGGTGGAGACATGGGCAATCGAGAGGTTAGGATCTAGAATGCACTGCCTGAGAGTGCAGTGGAGACAGCGTCAATCGAGTGGTTAGGATTTGGAGTGAACTGTCTTAGAGGTGGTAGATTCAGGGTCAACCTACTGCTTAGCATCTGGAATGCACTGTCAGAGAGTGTGGTGGATAAAGGGGCAATCGAGTGGTTAGGATCTGGAATGCACTGTCTGAGAGTGTGGTGGAGGCAGGATCAATCGAGTGGTTAGCATCTGGAATGCACTGTCTGAGGTGTGATGGAGACAGGTGCAATCGAGTGTTTAGGATCTGGAATGCACTTCCTGAGAGTGTGGTGAAGACAGGGTAATCGAGTGGTTAGGATCTCAAATACACTGTCTGAGAGTGTGGTGGAGACAGGTTCAATCGAGTGGTTAGGATCTGGAGTGAACTGTCATAGAGGTGGTAGATTCAGGGTCAATCAGGTGGTTAGGATCTGGAATGCACTGTCTGAGAGTGTGGTGGAGACAGGTTCAATTGCGTGCTTAGGATATGGAATGCACTGTGTGAGAGTGTGGTGGAGACATGGGCAATCGAGTGGTTAGGATCTGGAATGTAGTGTCTGAGAGTGTGGTGGAGACAGTGTGAATCGAGTGGTTGGAATCTGGAATGCACTGTCTGAGTGTTTGTTGGAGACAAGGTCAATTGAGTGGTTAGGATCTGGAATGCATTTCCGGAGAGTGTGGTGGAGACAGGGTCAATCGAGTAGTTAGGATCTGGAATGCACTATCTGAGAGTGTGGTGGAGGCAGTGTCAATAGAGTGGTTAGGATCTGGAATGCACTATCTGAGAGTGTGGTGGAGGCAGTGTCAATAGAGTGGTTAGCATCTGGAAAGCACTGCCTGAGAGTGTGGTGGAGACATGGGCAATCGAGAGGTTAGGATCTAGAATGCACTGCCTGAGAGTGCAGTGGAGACAGAGTCAATCGAGTGGTTAGGATTTGGAGTGAACTGTCTTAGAGGTGGTAGTTTCAGGGTCAACCTAGTGGTTAGCATCTGGAATGCACTGTCAGAGAGTGTGGTGGAGACAGGGGGAATCGAGTGGTTAGGATCTGGAATGCACTGTCTGAGAGTGTGGTGGAGGCAGGATCAATCGAGTGGTTAGCATCTGGAATGCACTGTCTGATGTGTGCTGGAGACAGGTTCAATCGAGTGGTTAGGATCTGGAGTGAACTGTCTTAGAGGTGGTAGATTCAGCGTCAATCAAGTGGTTAGGATCTGGAATGCACTGTCTGAGAGTTTTGTGGAGACAGGGGCAATTGAGTGCTTAGGATCTTGAATGCACTGTCTGAGAGTGTGGTGGAGACAGGGTCAATCGAGTGGTTAGGATCTTGAATGCACTGTCTGAGAGTGTGTTGGAGACAGGGTCAATCGAGTGTTTAGTATCTGGAGTGCACTGCCTGAGAATGTGTTGGAGGCAGATTTAATCGAGTGGTTAGGATCTGGAATGCACTGTCTGAGAATGCGATGGAGACAGGGTCACTCGAGTGGTTTGGGTCTGGAATGCACTGTCTGAAATGTGGTGGAGACAGGGTCAATCGAGTGGTTAGGATCTGGAATGCACTGTCTGAAGTGTGCTGGAGACAGGTTCAATCGAGTGGTTAGGATCTGCAATGCACTATCTGAGCGTGTGGTGGAGACAGGGTCACTCGAGTGGTTAGGATCTGGAATGCACTGTCTGATGTGTGCTGGAGACAGGTTCAATCGAGTGGTTAGCATCTGGAATGCACTGTCTGAGAGTGTGGTGAAGACAGGGTCAATCGAGTGGTTAGGATCTGGAATGCACTTCCTGAGAGTGTGGTAGAGCCAGGGTAATCGAGTGGTTAGGATCTCGAATACACTGAGAGTGTGGTGGAGACAGGGTCAATCGAGTGTTCAGTATCTGGAGTGCACTGCCTGAGAATGTGGTGGAGGCAGGGTCAATCGAGTGGTTAGGATCTGGAATCCACTGTCTGCGTGTGTGGTGGAGACATGGTCAATCTAGTGGTTAGGATCTGGAATGCCCTGTCTGATGTGTGCTGGAGACAGGTTCAATCGAGTGGTTAGGATCTTGAATGCACTTTCTGAGAGTGTAGTGGAGACAGGGTCAATCGAGTGGTTAGGATCTGGGATGCACTGTCTGAGAGTGTGGTGGAGACAGGTTCAATGGAGTGCTTAGTATCTGGAATGCACTGTCTAAGAGTGTGGTGGAGACAGGGTCAATCGAGTGCTTAGAATCTGGAATGCACTGTCTGAGAGTGTGGAGTAGACAGGGTCAATCGAGCGGTTAGGATCTGGAATACACTGTGAGAGTGTGGTGGAGACAGGGTTAATCGAGTGTTTAGTATCTGGAGTGCACTGCCTGAGAGTGTGGTGGAGGCAGATTTAATAGAGTGGTTCGGATCTGGAAAGTACTGACTGAGTGTGTGGGGGAGACAGGGTCAATCGTGTGGTTAGGATCTGGAATGCACTGTCTGAGAGGTTATGGAGTCAGGGTCAATCGAGTGGTTAGGATCTGGAATGCACTGACTGAGAGTGTGGTGGAGACAGGGTCAATTGAGTGCTTAGGATCTGGAATGCACTTCCTGATAGTTTGGTGGAGACAGGGTCAATCGAGTGGTTAGGATCTGGAATGCACTGTCTGAGAATGTGATGGAGACAGGGTCACTCGAGTGGTTAGGATCTGGAATGCACTGTCTGAAGTGTGCTGGAGACAGGTTCAATCGAGTGGTTAGGATCTGCAATGCACTATCTGAGCGTGTGGTGGAGACAGGGTCACTCGAGTGGTTTGGGTCTGGAATGCACTGTCTGAGAGTGTGCTGGAGACAGGGTCAATTGAGTGCTTAGGATCTGGAATGCACTTCCTGAGAGTGTGGTGGAGACAGTGTCAATCGAGTGGTTACGAGATGGAATGCTTTGCTTGAGAGTTTGATGGAGACAGGGTCAATCGTGTGGTTAGGATCTGGAATACACTGTCTGAGAATGTGGTGGAGACAGGGGCAATCGAGTGGTTAGGATCTGGAATGCACTGTCTGAGATGTTATTGAGTCAGGGTCATTCGAGTGTTTAGGATCTGGAATGCACTGTCTGAGAGGTTATGGAGTCAGGGTCAATCGAGTGGTTAGGATCTGGAATACACTGTCTGAGAGTGTGGTGGAGGCAGGGTCAATCGAGTGGTTAGGATCTGGAATGCACTGTATGATGTGTGCTGGAGACAGGGTCAATCGAGTGGTTAGGATCTGGAATGCACTGTCTGAGAGTGTGGTGGAGACAGGGTCACTCGAGTGGTTAGGATCTGGAATGCCCTGTCTGAGAGTGTGGTGGAGACAGCGGCAATCTAGTGGTTAGGTTCTGGAATGCACTGTCAGAGAGTGTGGTGGAGACAGGGGCAATCGAGTGGTTATGATCTGGAATGCATTGTCTGAGAGGTTATGGAGTTAGTTTCAATCGAGTGGTTAGGATCTGGAATGCACTGTCTGAGTGTGTGGTGGAGACAGGGTCAATCTAGTGGTTAGGATCTGGAATGCACTGTCTGATGTGTGCTGGAGACAGGTTCAATCGAGTGGTTAGGATCTGGAATGCACTGTCTGAGGTGTGATGGAGACAGGGGCAATCGAGTGTTTAGGATCTGGAATGCACTTCCTGAGAGTGTGGTAGAGACAGGGTAATTGAGTGGTTAGGGTTTCGAATACACTGTCTGAGAGTGTGGAGGAGACAGGGTCAATCGAGTGGTTAGGATCTGGAATGCACTGTCTGAGAGTGTGGTGTAGGCAGGGTCAATCTAATGGTTAGGATCTGGAATGCACTCTCTGAAATGTGCTGGAGACAGGTTCAGTCGAATGGTTAGGATCTGGAATGCACTGTCTGAGAGTGTGATGGAGACAGGTTCACTCGAGTGGTTAGGATCTGGAATGCACTGTCTGAGAGTGTGGTGGAGACAGGGTCAATTGAGTGCTTAGGATCTGGAATGCACTTCCTGATAGTTTGGTGGAGACAGGGTCAATCGAGTGGTTAGGATCTGGAATGCACTGTCTGAGAGTGTGGTGGAGACAGGGTCACTCGAGTGGTTTGGGTCTGGAATGCACTGTCTGAGAGTGTGGTGGAAACAGGGTCACTCGAGTGGTTTGGGTCTGGAATGCACTGTCTGAGAGTGTGCTGGAGACAGGGTCACTCGAGTGGTTAGGATCTGGAATGCACTGTCAGAGAGTGTGGTGGAGACAGGGTCAATTGAGTGGTTAGGATCTGGAATGCACTGTCTGAGAGTGTGGTGTAGGCAGGGTCAATCTAATGGTTAGGATCTGGAATGCACTCTCTGAAACGTGCTGGAGACAGGTTCAGTCGAATGGTTAGGATCTGGAATGCACTGTCTGAGAGTGTGATGGAGACAGGTTCACTCGAGTGGTTAGGATCTGGAATGCACTGTCTGAGAGTGTGGTGGAGACAGGGTCAATTGAGTGCTTAGGATCTGGAATGCACTTCCTGATAGTTTGGTGGAGACAGGGTCAATCGAGTGGTTAGGATCTGGAATGCACTGTCTGAGAGTGCGATAGAGACAGGGTCACTCGAGTGGTTTGGGTCTGGAATGCACTGTCTGAAATGTGGTGGAGACAGGGTCAATAGAGTGGTTAGGATCTGGAATGCACTGTCTGAAGTGTGCTGGAGACAGGTTCAATCAAGTGGTTAGGATCTGCAATGCACTATCTGAGAGTGTGGTGGAGACAGGGTCACTCGAGTGGTTAGGATCTGGAATGCACTGTCTGAAGTGTGATGGAGACAGGTTCACTCGAGTGGTTAGGATCTGGAATGCACTGTCTGAGAGTGTGGTAGAGACAGGGTCAATTGAGTGCTTAGGACCTGGAATGCACTTCCTGATAGTTTGGTGGAGACAGGGTCAATCGAGTGGTTAGGATCTGGAATGCACTGTCTGAGAGTGTGGTGGAGACAGGGTCACTCGAGTGGTTTGGGTCTGGAATGCACTGTCTGAGAGTGTGGTGGAAACAGGGTCACTCGAGTGGTTTGGGTCTGGAATGCACTGTCTGAGAGTGTGCTGGAGACAGGGTCACTCGAGTGGTTAGGATCTGGAATGCACTGTCAGAGAGTGTGGTGGAGACAGGGTCAATTGAGTGGTTAGGATCTGGAATGCACTGTCTGAGAGTGTGGTGTAGGCAGGGTCAATCTAATGGTTAGGATCTGGAATGCACTCTCTGAAACGTGCTGGAGACAGGTTCAGTCGAATGGTTAGGATCTGGAATGCACTGTCTGGGAGTGTGATGGAGACAGGTTCACTCGAGTGGTTAGGATCTGGAATGCACTGTCTGAGAGTGTGGTGGAGACAGGGTCAATTGAGTGCTTAGGATCTGGAATGCACTTCCTGATAGTTTGGTGGAGACAGGGTCAATCGAGTGGTTAGGATCTGGAATGCACTGTCTGAGAGTGCGATAGAGACAGGGTCACTCGAGTGGTTTGGGTCTGGAATGCACTGTCTGAAATGTGGTGGAGACAGGGTCAATAGAGTGGTTAGGATCTGGAGTGCACTGTCTGAAGTGTGCTGGAGACAGGTTCAATCAAGTGGTTAGGATCTGCAATGCACTATCTGAGAGTGTGGTGGAGACAGGGTCACTCGAGTGGTTTGGGTCTGGAATGCACTGTCTGAAATGTGGTGGAGACAGGGTCAATAGAGTGGTTAGGATCTGGAATGCACTGTCTGAAGTGTGCTGGAGACAGGTTCAATCAAGTGGTTAGGATCTGCAATGCACTATCTGAGAGTGTGGTGGAGACAGGGTCACTCGAGTGGTTTGGGTCTGGAATGCACTGTCTGAGAGTGTGGTGGAGGCAGGGTCACTCGAGTGGTTTGGGTCTGGAATGCACTATCTGAAATATGGTGGAGACAGGGTCAATCGAGTGGTTAGCATCTGGAATGCACTGTCTGAAGTGTGCTGGAGACAGGTTCAATCGAGTGGTTAGGATCTGCAATGCACTATCTGAGAGTGTGCTGGAGACAGGGTCAATTGAGTGCTTAGAATCTGGAATGCACTTCCTGAGAGTGTGGTGGAGACAGTGTCAATCGAGTGGTTACGAGATGGAATGCTTTGCTTGAGAGTTTGATGGAGACAGGGTCAATCGAGTGGTTAGGATCTGGAATGCACTTTCTGAGAGTGTGGTGGAGACAGGGTCAATCGAGTGGTTAGGATCTGGAATGCACTTTCTGAGAGTGTGGTGGAGACAGGGTCAATCGAGTGGTTAGGATCTGGAATGCACTGTCTGAAATGTGGTGGAGACAGGGTCAATCGAGTGGTTATGATCTGGATTGCACTGTCTGAGAGTGTGGTGGAGACAGGGTCAATCGAGTGGTTATGATCTGGATTGCACTGTTTGAGAATGTGGTGGAGACAGGGGCAATCGAGTGGTTAGGATCTGGAATGCACTTCCTGAGAGTGTGGTGGAGACAGGGTCAATTGTGTGGTTAGGATCTGGAATGCACCGTCTGAGAGTGTGGTGGAGGCAGGGTCAATCGAGTGGTTAGGATCTGGAATGCACTGTCTGAGAGTGTGTTGGAGACAGGGTCAATCAACTTGTTATGATCTGGAATGCGCTTCCTAAGAGTGTGTTGGAGACAGGGTCAATCGAGTGGCTAGGATCTGGAACGCACTGTCTGAGAGTGTGGTGGACACAGGGTCAATCGAGTGTTTAGGATCTGGAATGCACTTTCTGAGAGTGTGGTGGAGATAGGGTCAAACGAAGCTTTCAAGAGGGAATTGGACTGTTATCTGAAAGGAATGTAATGAGTTATGGGGAGAAGTTGGGAGAAAGGCGCTAGGTAAGTTGCTCCTGAGTTGAGCTGGTGCAGACATGCTGGGCTAAATGATCTCATTTGAAGCTGTAACAATTGTGCGATTCCGTGATTTTTCTTTTTACTCATTCATGGGATGTGGGCATTTCTGGCAAAGCCAGCGTTCATTGCACATCCCTAATTGCCCTTGAGAAGGTGGTGGGGAGCTGCCTTCTTGAACCGCTGCAGTCCATGTGGTTTAGGTACATCCAAAGGCTCTTAGGGAGGGAGTTCCAGGATTTTGACCCAAAGACAGTGATGGAATGGTGATATATTTCCAAGTCAGGATGGTGAGTGGCTTGAAGGGGAACTTCCAGGTGGTGGTGTTCCCATATGTCTATTGCCCTTGTCCTTCTAGATGGTAGCGGTCGTGGGTTTGGAAGGTGCTGTCGAAGGAGCCTTGGTGAATTCCTGCAGTGCATCTTGTAGATGGTACACACTGTTTCTACTGTGCGTCGGTGGTAGAGGGAGTGAATGTTTGTGGGTGGGGTGCCAATCAAGCAGGCTGCTTTCTCTTGGATGGTAGACTCATAGACTCATAATCCCATTTCCAGTGTTTGGACCTTAAACTTGGAGGTTATGGCAACACAAGTGAATATCTAAATACTTCTTAATTTACACCAGAGTTTTTGACTCAACCACCCTTTCAGGTAGTGAGTTCCAGACTCCCACCACACTCTGGGTGAAAATATTTCTCCACAATTACCCTGTTAGCATTCTACCTCTTACCTTAAATCTATGTCCCCTGGTTATTGACCCCTCTACTAAAGGGAAAAGTGCCTTCCTATCTACCCTATCTATGTCCCTCAAAATCTCTTACACCTCTATCAGGTCCCCTCTCAAACTTCGTTGCTCGAAGGAAAACAACCCCAGCTTATCGAATCTTTCCTCATAGCTCAGATCCTCCAGCCCTGGCAGAATCCTGGTAAATCTCCTCTGCACCCTCTCCAGTGCAATCACATCCTTCCTATAAAATGTGACCTGAACTGCATGCAGTACTCCAGTTGTGGCCTACTCAGCATTTTATACAGTTCCAGCATAACCTCCTTGCTCTTGTATTCTATGCCTCGGCTAATAAAGGGAAGTATCCCATATGCCTTCTTAACCACCTTATCTACGCACCCTGCTACTTTCAGGGATCTGTGGATATGCACACCAAGGTCCCTCTGATCTTCAGTACTTTCCAAGGTCCTACCATTCACAGTGTAATCCCTTGGCTTGTTAGCCCTCCCCAAGTGCATTACCTCACACTTTTCCAATTGAATTCCATTTGCCACTGCTCTGCCCACCTGACCAGTCCATTGATATCCTCCTGTAGTTTACGGCTATCCTCCTCACTATCTAACAACCTACCAATGTTCGTGGCATCCACAAACTTCTTGATCATACCTCCTATATTTAAGTTCAAATCATTTATGTACACAACAAACTGCAAGGTCCCCAGCACCGAGCCCTGTAGAACCCCAATGGAAACAGACTTCCAGTCACAGAAACATCCCTCCACCATCACCCTCTGCTTCCTGCCTCTCAGCCAATTTTGGATCCAATGTGCCACTTTGTCTTGGATCCTATGGGCTCTTACTTTCTTGACCAGTCTGCAGTGAGGGACCTTATCAAAAGCCTTGCTAAAGTCCATGTAGACCACATCAAAAGCATTACCCTCATCAACACAAAAACAAAAATATCTGGAAAAACTCAGCAGGTCTGACAGCATCTACGGAGAGGAACACAGTTAACGTTTTTGAGTCCGTATGACTCTTCAACAGAACTTACTAAATAATAGAAAAGTCTTTTCTATCTTTACTTAGTTCTGTTGAAGGGTCATTCAGACTCGAAACGTTAACTGTGTTCCTCTCTGCAGATGCTGCCAGACCTGCTGAGTTTTTCCAGGTATTTTTGTTTTTGTTTTGGATTTCCAGCATCCACAGTTTTTTGCTTTTACCCTCATCAAAGCTCCTGGTTATCTCCTCAAAAAATTCGATCAAATTTGCAAAACATGACCTTCCCTTAACAAATCCATGCTGACTATCCTTGATTAATCCATGTCTCTCCAAGTGCAGATATATTCTGTCCCTCAGAATTCTTTCTAATAACTTCCCCATCACCGAGGTTAGACTGGCTGGCCTGTAATTTCCTGGTCTATCTCTTCCTTCATTTTTTTAAATAATGGGACAATCTTAGAAGTCCTCCAGTCCTCTGGCACCTCACCTGTGGCCAGGTAGGTTTTGATAATTATTGCTCGGGCTCCTGATATTTCTTCCCTTGCTTCCCTCAACACCTGGGATACATCTCATCCTGCGGATTTGTCCACTTTTAAGGCTGCTAAACCTGCTAGTACCTCCTCTCACTCTATGTTAATTTCCTTACTATTTCACTGTCCTCCACCCTGATGTCTATACCTGCGTCGTCCTTTTCCATTTGGAAGACCGAAGCCAAGTATTCATTGAGGACTGCACCCATATCTGTTGGGTCCACATACAGATTATCTCTATGGTCCCTAATTGGCCCTACTCTTTCCCTGGTTATTCTCTTGCTCTTTATATATTAAAAAAAAACTCCTTTGGGGTTTCCTTTATTCTACCCACCAATCCTTCCTCATGCACTCTCTTAGCTTTCCTAATTTCCTTCTTAAGCTCCCCCCTGCACTTTTTATACTCCTCTAGGGACTCTGCCATATTGGACCCTCTGTATCTGCCATAAGCTTCTCTTTTTTTCTTAATCCTAAACTTTTTGTCCCATGACATCCAGGTTCCTCTGGACTTGGTTCCCCCCCTTTGTCTTTACGGGAAGATATTTGCCCTGTACTCTCGCTGTTATCTCCTTGAATGCCTCCCACTGCTCTGATACAGTTTTATCTGCAAGTAGCTGCTCCCATTCCACTTGGGCCAAATCGTATCTCATCTTAGTAAAATTAGCCTTTCCCCAGTTTAGAACTTTTATTCCTGGCCCAACCTTATACCTTTCCATAACTAACCTAAATCTAATTGAGTTATAGTCACTATCTCCAAAATGCTCCCCTACTGATATGTCTTCCACCTGCCCGGGCTCATTTCCGAATATTAGGTCCAGAACTGCCCCCTCCCTTGCTGGGCTTTCTACGCAATGGCTAAAAAAGTTCTCCTGGATGCAATTTAAGAATTTTGCTCCCTCCTTACCTTGTACACTAAAACCAAAACACAGTTAATATTTGGTGTCGAGCTTCTTGAATATTGTAGGAGCTGCACTCACCCAGGCAAGTCGGGTGTATTCCATCACACCCCTGACTTGTACCTTGTAGATGGTGGACAGGACTTGGGGAGTCAGGAAGTGAATTACTCACTGCTAGCCCCTGACCTGCTCTTGTAGCCACAGAATTTATTTATTTATTTCTATTTGTTCACGGGGTGTGGACGTTGCTGGCCAGCATTTATTGCCCATCCCTAACTGCCCTTGTTCAGATAGCATTTTTAAGAGCCAACCACATTGCTGTGGGTCTGGAGTCACATGTAGGCCAGAGCAGGTAAGGACAGCAGGTTTCCTTCCCTAAAGGACATGAGTGAACCAGATGGGTTTTTACAACAATCAACAATGGTCTCATGGTCATCGTTAGACCTTTAATTCCACATATTTATTGAATTCATATTCCACCATCTGTCCATGGTGGGGTTCAAACCTGGGTCACCAGAGCCTTACCCTGGGTACCTGGATTACTAGTCCAGCGACATTACCATTACGCCATCGCCTCCCCTAAACCCATATTCTGGGTGTGGTTCACTGTTAGCCAAGAATCTTAAGTCAACAGCCCCACTGACAGGCAGCAGTGAGCAAGAGGGGGAGGAACAGCGAAGTTGGCACCTTGTGTCACTGGCTATGGGACCATTGTTAAAGAGAAGGGGTTGCATACCCGTAAGGTGAGCTACCGGTTTCTCCCGACTCAGCCCGCTCCCCTCAAACGTCAAGTGAACAGATTCTGTACCAAGATGTGACACTGTAAAAGAAAGATACAAACGCACGGTCAACCTAATGTCAGAACAGCAGACTCAACGACACACAGAGTCAAAACTGGTCTGGGATGGTTCACCCCTCAGTCTGCACTCAGTAAGTAACCTCTGAATCAGCGCTTAGGGATTTCAATTTCCTCTCCAGGGATTTGGGCCAAGCCCTTTACAGCCGATGGATCCTTTTGAAATGTCGTCACTGTTGTAACGAAGGAAACACAGCAGCCAATGTGTGCACAGCAAGATCCCACAAACAGCAATGAGAAAATGGGAGTCAACAGGAACCTAGTGCAGTCATTTGAGGGGAAAAATATTGCAAACAGCGGGGAGAATTCCCCTGTTTTTCTTCGAGCTAGTTTTGTAAGTTCATTTTATCTTTTATTCATCCAAAGGATGTGGACTTCGCTGACTAGGCCAGCATTTATTGCTCAACCCTAGCTGCCCTTGAGAAGGTGGTGGTGAGCTGCCCTCTTGAACCGCTGCAGTCCATGTGGTGTAGGTACATCCACAGTGCTGTTTGGGAGAGAGTTCCAAGATTTTGGCCGAGCGACAGTGAAAATGTGACTGTGGATCTTTACATCCAGCTGAGAGGTCTGACAAAGCTTCAGTTTAACCTCTCATCCAGAGGAAAGCACCCCCTTGCCAATGCAGCAGTACTGGAGGCGCTGGACAAGATACTAGATTTTCAGCTGAAGATTTCAGGCCCATTCCCTGACACTCCATGACCCTTTCGAGGACAAGGGTTAACTTCTGCCCAGATCGGCCTGCACTCGTCTGTAAAACCCAAAGCTCCCTTGGTGCCCCGGCAGGACATGAGGTAATTAAAGTGGTTTTGTTAGGGAAACACTTTCACCCAAAGCAATTGAAAGCCTCTGGTGGCTGACAGGGACTTTTCTGTCAGAAGCATTCACCACAAGTTAAAAACCCCTCCGAAAATTTCCCCTGTGCGGAGTTGGGTTGTAAAACGGAAAGCATTCCACTTCCATCTCCTTTGCATTCTTTGATGAGGAAGATCACTCAGAGCGGAACATGGGATGCAAAACAGGCAAAATCACGACAGTCAGCCGAAGTGTGCTCCATCGCATATTCAGCACTGTCGGCTTGAAGAGGTCTGGATATGGGGTGTGTGGTACAGTGACCAGGAAATATTCTTTTTCATTTATTCTTTCATGAGATGTGGGTGTCTCTGGCAAAGCCAACATTTGATGCCCATCCCTAATTGCCCTTGAACTGAGTGCCTTGCAAGGCTATTTCAGAGGGCAGTTAGGAGTCAACCACATTGCTGTGGGTCTGGAGTCACATGTAGGCCAGACCGGGTAAGGGTGGCAGATTCCCTCCCAAAGGGCATTAGTGAACAAGATGGGTTTTTACAACAATCACAGTCACCGTTACTGAGACCAGCTTTACGTTCCTGATTTAATTGTTGAATTTAAATTCCATCAGCAGCCATGGTATGATGTCAGATGATTTGCCTCCCTCACCCAATGTCCTATTTCTCCTCCGTTATTTGGTAAGGGAGATTTTGTGCCAGTTTGGTAGCATCGTCACCTCTGAGTGCAAGGTTCTGGGTTCAAGTCCCACTCTAGGGCTTGAGCACAAAAGAATATCGAGGCCGACGCTCTGGTTCAGTACAGAGGGAGCGCTGCACTGCCGGAGGCACCATCTTTCAAATGAGACATTAAACGGTGGCCCTTTCAGGTGGGCATAAAAGGTCCCATGCCACTATTTTGAACAAGAGCGGCAGAGTGATCCCTGGGATCCTGCCCAACATTTGC